>NC_089912.1:57512428-57759928 GCF_040182565.1 Anser cygnoides | reverse complement strand
AATGTGAAGCATTTTATTAAGTTGCCCAGATTTGGAGTTTTTTTCTCATGGCTTTAAACCTGTAATAAATCAAAAGCAACAAGCAAAGCTTAAAGACGTGTTTATTTCAGATCTGTACATTTGCATCATCTCAGATGCCTCTCCAAGACAGCTGGGCTACCTGAAACACCACTGATGAAAACTGGGCATAAAACTTAGTTCAGACTCCATGAATGACAAAGAATACCTACTCCTTCCTTCACTCCTCCCTCTTTCAATTTTTCGCTCTATAACCAATTGATGAAACAAACAAACAAACAAACAAAACAAAAAAAAAACACACTATGAAATCTTAGAAACAGTTATGAAGTGAGGAATGGATTTTTATTTATTTATTTATCTATTTATTTATTTATTTATAGGAGATAAAGCATTTCTAATATTTTATTTTATTAAAATTTGATCTTTAGAATCTATGCTAACTTGTATAATGTTTCAATTTCAGGGAAAAAAAGTCTAGTACAGAAACGGAAAAAGGGAAGGAAGGAAGGAAGGAAGGAAGGAAGGAAGGAAGGAAGGAAGGAGGGAAGGAAGGAAGGAAGGAAGGAAGGAAGGAATTGTTCACAGTGGGACTTATCTGGAAAAAATCTTTGCTTGTAGTTTTGATTTCAATCCCAGCCAGAAAATAGAAAAGCATCTTAAAAAAAAAAAAAAAAAAAAAAGAAAAGCCATAATCAGATTTAATTTGTAAGTTGCCTGCTCTCCACTTTCCTTCTTTAAGTATCCTAAACCTTTAAATAAGTAGGTATTTTAGCTGTGTCATGAAATTGAAATGATGCTCTCTTAACAAACATTTTAACTCAGTAACATGGAAGATATATTGGTAAAATTGATAATGAAACTTTAAAATAAGAGCACTCAAGGTGTTCCAGAATGCAAAAAATGTCAACAAAGATACCTTGAAAGAACATCAATGGAGCTATTACCAAAAACTGAAGTAAGATTATCTGAATATACAAAGAGAAATTGAAGTCACATAAAGTATGTTTAACATGAGACCACAAACTGTGGAACTGTAAAGTTTAGCAGGTCATATAGTCCTCTTCCGTGACATGACAAGTGTCAGCTTTACCCATTTGGAAAGCTATAATCCACTAGGAAACAGAGTATGGTCTTCAGACTTTGCATCTTGTTGATATTCTTTGGCCTATTCGTGTTTCTCTTAATGTGTGGAGTTCAAAAGTGCATTGAAAATTTTAGTCCAATGTTCTAGTAGTGTAGAGTAGATAGGGGTAATTACTTGTGATTCTGATGTCAATTCTATTTATATGTTACAAAATCATATGCCTTTATCACAGCAACAAGATATTTTATTTTTTATGCTCAGTAACTACCAGATATTTTTTAGCAGAGCTATTGCCCCACAGGCTATTCCCTTATCTGTACTTGTATGTTTCAGCACTTCCACCTGCATGTAGAAATTCATGTTTAATCTCCTTTCACAAAACTTATTTATTTATTTATTTATTTATTTATTTCCAGTTTTTCAGTCGTTCTCCAAATTTATAGGAAGCAGGCAAGCACAGAGCAGGAACTAGTTATGATAGCTCAGTTCTGATAGCTTTCCTTTCCCACTGAGCAGTAGCAAAGCTCTTGCTTTTGTCTTCCTTCTACGACACAACATCCTTTGTTGTACGCAGACATATAAACCTTTCTGATCTTATTCACTGTGCTGCTTCCTTTGGCATATATATTTTCTATTAGTCAGCTAGATTCTTCCTTAAACATTGTGTTCCTTTGCAGTTAAATTTTGATCTTGGCTTTCTCCATAATAACCACTTAGAAATGGACATCACAGGTGTCTGTGCGTGGAGATGGGGCTTTGCTGTGGCCTGTACATTTTCATATTCAGGGCAAGGAGAACGTCACATAGTTATAGGTTTTTCGTTTGTTTGATTGTTTGTTTTTGAATGATATAAAAATACTCCAAGAAGCTTCCTAAGCCTCTGGCAACTGAAATAAGAGTAGCAGAACTCAGGTTCTTCTGTTTGCTTGCATGCAGATATTTAAACACAAACCACATTTCTTCCTTTTCTGTTGCTGCTATGACACTCATGGGAAGTGAACAGGTCATGTCAGCCGTTTATCTGAGGCCAAGGAAGCTCACTTTCAGAAACGAAGACACTGAAGTGCTAATGGAGATTAATAACTACCAAGAGGAGACTACTAACCACTCCTTAACTGTCACTACAATGACTGCACAGAAAGAAAATCTTCCAAATAAAAGCAAAATATGTAAATTCAGTCATATCATGACAATATTTCACAATTACATGGCATTTTTCAGTGCAAGGAACCCCAAAATACTTCATAAACAGCATGTACTAGAGCCTAGCAGAACAGAGTTGTAAACTTAAATATAGTGTGAAATATAGTATATATATATATAATAAATATAGTGCATATAATATATATATAATAAATATAGTGCATCGTAAGGGATGCTTTAGCACAGATTTCTGAGAAAACACAAAACTCTGCAAATTATTGTGTACATAGAAACACAAAAGCCAAGTTTTCTTATACTTACAGTTAGTACAGATGTATAAACAAAAATGTCTGGACATTCTCAGATGAAAACCATCTGTTAGCTAGCACCCATGAGCATCAGACCATAGCCAGAATGTAATACTTTCTCTTAAAGAGAAATCTTTCCTGTTAACATTATGTGCAGTGAGGTTGGTTGAATTGCACAGAAAAAGAACTGAAGCTTGGGAAATGGGAATGTAGCATCTAGTTATAACCTAAGGTTGATTCAGAGGAAATATCAGTGGTCCTTTCTTCTCCTTTTGTCTCTCCTTTTCTTGTAATTTGTTTGCACAGGAAATTATTTCTTGTATGGAACTTGGAGCAGAGAGGCCAACTGACAGGATGGTAACACAATGCAGTTGTTACTGTTCTTGAATGGATTGCAAGTTGTTGCTCTGAGGAAAAGATTTTCATGACGAAAAAAAAAAAAACTTTGTCACAAGAAGAAATTCAGGAAAAATGGAAAGCAGTCTGTATCTGGTTAAACAAAGGTTTTAAAAAATCTCTCTCTATATATATATTTTTTTCTCTCACACAAGTCATTGAGGAAATGGAGAAGAGCTTGAACATAATAGAATTTGTGAAATAGGCTGATGCAGTATTCATGTACAGATGGAGTAGTCATGAGAAGAAAGATGTTATTGATCAATCAAGAAAGTTATCTTTGTCCTTATTGAGCAATCACAATTAATGACAAAGAGATACATCTAATAATAATGAGATGAGATAGAAAGGGAAATTCCTCTCTGCCGGAGAAAAAAATAAAAATATGTTTGGGATAAAAATCTTGGTATTTGGATGGCTCTCATAAGAGAAGCCATATGAATGCTGTTTTTTGGGGTTCTTAAACAGAGTCACAGCGTAGGTTGAGTATGTCACATACCAGGAACTAGTTTGCTTCATTGTGCTCTGTTATTTCAGTCATTGGTGATCCATAGTTCACCTGCACAAAAATTTAGAGCTATTTAAAAAGGATTTATATATAAATATATATATATATACACACACATTGCAAGTGTTCAAGTGTTCACTTTTTTTTTTTTTTTTAATGATAAATTTAAGGAACTTCGGGCTACCCAGTGGTTCCTGGGGAAAGATGTACAATCTGAACAACTTCTTAGTCCAGCAGACTTCTTGTGGTATTTGGCACTTACACTGTTAGTAATGTCAGTATTCCTTTTGTGGTACTGAGAACAAGACTAGAAACAGAGATTCATAAAAAGTGTTTTGGAGTCTTCTTTCCCCCATATATTTTATGGCATGCAGGACTTCAAGTACCAGAAGTGGTCATTTTCATCAGAGTAGGCCATTTTACATGAAACCAGTGATCTAAATGGAGCCCCCTTGCCCTTTAATGTAATTTCGCTGCCAACTGCTTTCCTGTTCTTCCTGGAAGCAATTTCATTTCAGTGGCTTAGGGTGCACATGATCCATATACTTTGGACTTTAGTCTGTAAGTAGTCACAGAATGGGAAAATTTATTATTCAAAAAAGAGGAATACAATATTTATAACCACTAGGAGATCTAGATTGATTTCTGGAAGGTAGCAATGCTACTTGGGCTTCCCATTACCAGAGGTGGAAGGCTATTCTTTATGGAAATCATATTGTCTCTGTCAGCTGCTCAAATAATGTAGATTCTCATGAATTGCCTCTGAAAACGTAACACTTCAGATGATGTTTTTTCTTGCATAGTTGCTTTTCAAATCATCAGGTAGTGTTTCATTTTGTGTGCTAAGTAAAAGGCTGAAAAATCAGAGCTTGGTTTAATGAGATTAGCAGGTACCATTTTAAGCACACTGCTTCCCTTTATGTGATAATTAGCTTGGATTAAGCAAAACAGTGGGTAAATAAAGAAAATCTGAATTGCTGAGCAGGTGAAAAAAGTAAGAAAATCAGAGTATAGGAAAATTGGAATGAATGTAATGTAAACTTAGCACCTAGAAGAATGACAATAAAAATAAGAATAAGCAGTTTTCTGTCAGCTTTGTTCTACCTTTGCCAAGTTTGCTTAATAGCTTACATGATGACTAGTGCCTTTACTTTTAATTATACGGCATGTACTTTATTTAAGAAGATGTCCAATTGTTATCTGGTTTTAGCTTTGTAAATGATGTGCTTCAGTATGAAAGATATTCACTAACGTCCTTCTGCAGATGGCATCATAAATTCTTATTTAGGATTTGTAATAGCTAGTCCTTCATCATTTTATCCACAGAAGACTTTGGAGTCTAAATGCTACATGTTATCTGTTGAAGTTGTATCCTGGAGTGGAATTCACTGTCTTCGGAATGCCAGATACAGAAAAGGGAGAGGCAAAGGAATTTATCCAAAACAATCTCAGCCAGATAGATAGTAAAAATGAGAAAGCTAAGAAAATTTTTAATTCATGATGGAGCTTTATCCATTTGTAATCCGCAGTTCAGAACTCTCTTGAAAATAGGAAGCAGGATCTTTTTTTTTTTTTTTTTTTTTTAAGGGCACGTGTCCTTCTGTTCTGTTTGAAAGATATTGTGTCCTCTTTTAACCAATAGTTCTGTAGTCAGTGTCAGCAATTTTGTCTGTATAAGTGGTATTTCTACATCACAGCTGTCATCTACCTCTTATATGCTGTGAGCACCAAGGTATGGACTGTTCTAGAGAAGCTGGTCTGCTGTTCAAAACAATATGCCATATTCATTGGGTCACAAAGACTGAACAAGGTGGAACTGGGGTCTGGATCTTACTGGCTTTTTCTCTTTTTCCATTGGCTGATTTCAAACTGAAAGGCCTCATTTGAGGACTTCAGAAATAATTATACCTTTAAAAAATAATAATTAAAACAAAAGGCTCAGAATTTGCTGAAATGCCTCTGACATTAGATAGCAGCTGAATGAGGGTGCTATGTACATTGCTTTGGATTTAGGCCACAGGATTCTACCTTCATCCTATTCTAGATTCTGGCATTCAAATTGGTTTTGATTCTTACTCCCTAATAATAAGTCTATGACAAATCCATACACAAACTGGGTCATAAGTTCAGTTACTAGGCTTTATATTTTGAAGAGTAACTTATGGAAATACGATTATATACTTAATATTTAATTCACTTATTTCCAAGCCTGTACTAACATTACGTAAATTATTATTTGGATAATGCTTGAAAAGGAAACCTGATACATATATTGTGAGAATGTTAACTGATTAGTTAACTAAAGTGATCTTCCTCTCTTTATGACATATTTGGTCAAAGATTATCTTTGAAGAGAGACTGTGAAAGTCCTCTAAATGAATAGAATCATAGAATGGTTTGAATTTGAATTTGAAGGGACCCTAAAGATCTTCTAATTCCAACACTCTTGCCATGGGTGGTGTTACCTTCCCATATTAAACGTTCAAATAATTTTTCATGCAACTTTTTTTTTTTTTTCACATATGCTATAAATATTATACTGAAAATTTCCTCTGCCATTCAAAAACTGAAAGAGGAGGAATTTTGAATGTTTCTTCTACTACACCATATAACGTTCTGTTGTAAATCTTACAGGAAACAAGATGGATAGAGTAAAACACAGCACAGCCCTTTATGTTTAAAACCCACATAGAAATATTTGCAAGGAAAATTCTGTAGTTTCTAAGAAAATTCATTCTAGAATGGAAATGCTAAAATAAACAGAAAAGTTATTTTTACAATATATACTAAAAGGGACATTAAAAATAGAGAAATTAGGCAATGTAGTCATCCTTTGCAATAACAAATATGACTTTTAGAAATTGCCATTTAGGTAAGTATTAGCTAATAAGGCATATAAGTAAAAAAAAAAAATGTTATAGTTATAAACTTATGGAATCACATCTTTAAAATAAATACCTTCACATGTTATCTGATATTAAGCTGTAATTGAGGTCTCTACCCTGGACATTCACAGTTGTACAATTTTGGTCATAAATTTTCAAAGGCTTTGAAAGGCTCCTTAAAGTTATTACAACATGTAAACTCCATTTAAGCAGTATAATAGTATATATTAAAAGGTATAAATAATTATCTAAAGGGTATAAATAAGTATCTAAATCTGTCAGTTTCTCTTTTAGTCTTATTCTTTCTCCAGATGATGAGATTTAAAGACACACACTATGCACAGTAATGGGGAGCTAAAGGTTTTCTTGGTGTTGTTGGACCATCTATAGCATTGTGTGAAATAACTGTGGACAAATGTCGCTTATCATTGCTTGAAGATATCTAAACTCAGGAACTTCTTCAAGAAATTGACGTAACTATGATTTGAAAAGGCTTCAGTCTGGTGTAGGGAATTCTGTAGAGAAGCTTGCAAGATCATACTCTCAAGCAACAATGTCCCAAAACTTTCTTCTTCAAGCCTCCGATTTCTTCTTAGGCAACTGTGGCAATTTCATAAAGAAAAGGCAAATAAAACAAACAAACAAACAAAAAAACACTGTTCTGTTTTAAAAAACTTAAGTAATGGAGAAATCTCTGCATATCTACATGAAGAAGTAAAATAAAAAATAATAAAATAAAATAAAATAAAATAAAATAAAAAATAAAATTAAAATAAAATAAATAAAATAAAATAAAATAAATAAAATAAAATAAAATAAAATAAAATAAAATAAAATAAAATAAAATAAAATAAAATAAAATAAAATAAAATAAAATAAAATAAAATAAATAAAATAAAATAAAATAAAATAATAATAAAATAATAAAATAAAAACAAAACCCTATCTTATTTATTTCTCATCCAGTCAAGTTTCAAATGTTAGGAATATATTAAATATTTACTTTTCATAGCTTTCTTCTGAACGTTGGTATATCCATGTCACATTGAAAACATATTTTCTGTTTCTCTTGGATAACGTCAAGAATACTAAACCTCTTAAAAGTCTCAAACTTAAGCATATTTTCTGTTTCCTGAGCCATTTCTTTTATACCTTTTCCAATATTTGCCAATTTTTCAGCATTGTTCTGAAAATGTGAGTACTGGAGAATGACCCTAAATGCTCATGCTCCCACTCCTCTCTCCTCCTCCTTTCTTCAGCACAAGCAGACAATGGCCCCATAGAGCGTGCTAAATGCTTTGTCTACACTGGAGATTTGCCATGATTTTCCATTTTATCACTGGAGGTTTATCTGTGCAGGGAATGCCACACTAAACATGGTTGTCCCACTCACACCCTTCTCACATTCTTGGTGAGAAAAGAAATAAAGCCAGTGCTCTTCCCACACCTCCCTTCTGGCTCCACTCTTCCTGTCTCAGGAACTTTCCACTAATCCTTTGCTTTTGGAGCAGCACAATTGAAGGGAGAGGGGACTTCTGGTTTCTTGTGCTGCTGAGAAATCAGTTGTGTCTCTGCACTTACTTGAACTTCTTTTGCTCAGTAATAAAAATACCATATTTCCTCCCCCTTAAGGAAATCATCTCACTGGGAGAGTATAAGAATAGAATAGAATAGAATAGAATAGAATAGAATAGAATAGAATAGAATAGAATAGAATAGAATAGAATAGAATAGAATAGAATAGAATAGAATAGAATAGAATAGAATAGAATAGAATAGAATAGAATAGAATAGAATAGAATAGAATAGAATAGAATAGAATAGAATAGAATAGAATAGAATAGAATAGAATAGAATAGAATAGAATAGAAATTGGAGTGGAGTGGAATGGAATGGAATGGAATGGAACGGAACGGAACGGAAGAGTTCAGTGGGAAAGGACCTACAAGGAAATTGGGTTCAACTGTCTGACCTCTTCAGGGCTAACCAAAAGTTAAATCATTTTATTAAAGGCATTATCCAAATGTCCCTTGAACACTAACAAACATGGAGTATCAACCACCGTGTGAGAAAGCCTGTTCCAGTGTTTGACAACACTCATGATAAGGAACTTTTTCTTGATGTCCAATCTGAACATCCCTAGAAAAGCTTTGTGCCATTCCCATGCATCCTACCACTAGTTACCAGAGAGAAGAGATCAGCACCTCCTTCTCCATTTCCCCTCCTCAAGAAGTAGTTTCCTTTTCTCCAAACTAGACAAACATGTCCTCAGCTTCTCCTCATCAGACATGCCTGTAACAACGCTTGCCTGCGACAACCTATCATGTTTTTGTGAGGGCGATTCTGGTAGTAGTTTCATAACTGATAACTCCAGAGTTCACTAGTGATGTTTAGCAGGCTTTCTCATCTGTGGGTACAGCTCACCAAAATCTTGAGCTAGAATTATTTTACAAAGGAATGAACAGAAAATAAATAAACTAATTAATTAATTAATAATAACCAAAACCATAAATATAGCACAATCAAAAATTTCATTGTGAGATTCTAACAGAATAATGCAAAAGTAGGATATCTAGAGAGAGCAAAAATGTATGTGCCAGGTTTGATCCTGGATAATCCCTCCAGCTTTCATTCAGGGGCTGTAGAACAAAAAACTAGCCCCTCAGAAAGTATATCATATCTCATCAGAATTATAAGATAACTAGAAGGCAAATCTAAACTCATACCTCTGATTTTCTTGCCTTATCAAGAGTATGGAAGCCACAGTAATCCCTGAATGTCCTCTGAAAATATGCTGTGTGTATGTGTAAAGAAGAACGTATTTCAAATCTTGATTCGTCACCAGTTTTAAAGCACTGATATAGATTGACTTAATGCATTTTTTAAAGAGTATTCTCCTCTGTGTAGAAATGGGCCAATCAATCTGATGTGCAGTTTTGCATTTTGTCTGATTGCCATAGGGTTGTAAATATTTATTTTTCTGTTTAACTTGAATATGTTATAGCTGAAGATTTTCCTCTTAGGGCAATTTTAACTTTTGAGAGCAAGAATCCTTGACTTTGTCAATATCCATTAAAGAATAGATCGTCATGATCTTTCTCATGTAAGGGAAAAAGTCTGTTTTAAAATAACACAACAGCCATGACAATATACCATAAAGCCTCTGTATGATTGAAATAGAAACATTAAGTTAGCCTAAGGCAGCAGTATGTCTCTCTCCTCTGATACACCCTTTATATTTTCCTTACTATATTATTGCATGATTCAAAATCATCTCTTCCTTTCATAGTGTACTTTTCCTTTTTCCTTTTTTTTTTTTTTTTATTTTTAATTAATTTAAACTATGCATTATGACTAGGGAAATCAACTTTCAAGGTCAATTTGTCATAAGTTCCAGGTCTCTCTCAACCAAAGGGTCCTAGACGATATTATTTAAGACCAAAGACTATTGTTTCACAGAGTAGAAACACAATCAGAAGAACCAGAGATAACACTTAAATCTTTATATATGGAATATAATATTTCTCTAAATTCTACCTTATATGCATGGGAAAAGTAATACAGTGTCTATCATCACTCTAGAATACTTCAAACACCCAGTGAGATAGGGTAGTGCTAACATCGTCACTTCACAGGAGTGAAAAGTATCTAAGAACATCCAGAAATGCTTAGGTCCCTGAAGTGATACTTGAACAAAATATATGTGCTTCTGGGAAAGCCTGAGATCGTGAAAACCTGTACTATGGCACAACCTCGACTAGAGAAGTGTTTTTCATCCCTCAAACTCATCTAGAGCTGCTTTCCCTTGTGGCTAAGAAAAAGATTCTGCTGAAGGAGAGACAGATTTGCATCACTTTACTCTTCAGAGAAAATTGATCATTTGCTAGGAGAGTGCTCTGTATAAGGAAGCTGCCACCATTTCCATCCCTAGCAGGTGCATTTTAAAAGAAGTTGGAAACAAACTGAGGTAGAAAAAAATAAACACATAACTTCAGGTGAGTGTCGAGAATCAAGAAAGCATAGATCTAGTCCTTATTCTGGTATGAAAAAGACAACTAACTGGCATCTGATGTCTCTGGGTCATCTAACACATTCCTTAGAGTGGTTCTTAGCAACTTTTCTGAATTTAAAGAAGTCTGTACAAAACTGCAGAACTATGTATGATTTACAGTGCCTCAAGCTAGTCATTTCTATTTCCATTTCATTTCCATATGTGCTCTGTACATAGCATCTTGTAACAAGTCACTTCTCAGAGAGCAATTTACAAATCTCCTTAATTTATACAGAGGGGTTGATCCAAGAAACACTTGTACATTTAATTGAATTCATGTGAGTAATTTTTTTTAACATGGCAGTAGAAAAGTTGAGTATAATTAAGTAAAACTGAAGACATGAATAATTACAAACTTGATCCTGTGAATTACAATATTAACTCATCTTTGAAATTTTATTTCCAGATTCTGTTTTATAATGGCAAAGCATAAATAACCAGACAGAAGAGAACTCACAGACCACTCTGCTAAAAGTTGTTGACTAGATAAATTAAACATTTTTTTTTCTTTCTGCAAACTCCAGCTGGTGTGATCTTGGCCTTCATTACCTACTAATTAAATGGAGAAACATTTGAGATAAAAAGTTAATTTACTAATTAAATGACAAGTATGCTTTATAAATTGTCTTTTTTGGCTTATTGTGCATTTAGAGAATTAATTAACAATACAATCAGGCTGCAGTTGTGAAATGCCAATATGGATGTGATTTGAAGATACTTTCACTTCTGTTTTCTATCTCAGATTTTATGACAGCTGCACCGTAATGAAGATGCTTGACTCTTTTAATTTGTCTCTGTAAAATTAAAATGGCTTTGTGGTTTCCTTCTCACTGGGAGCACAGACAAAATGGTATATTTAATAGTACATTTCTGATCAGGCTACATAAGCTTGGCTCTGTATTAGCAAGCTGCTATTGTTTTCTATAAATGGAGATTATAAAACTGGTTTGTCATTAGGTTATGTCCTTCTGGTAAAGTATTTTCAAGACTGTAACAATTATAGTATAACTATAATTTAACTAACATTATCAGTTAAAATTAATATTCAAAATATTTGTCATTTGTAAACAACTTTAAAAAGTCATATCCGTATTTTAAATTTACATTGATAAGTTTTTGTTGGTATGCTTAAACTCACTAAAAAGTTGCTAGTTTAGGTACCATTAAAGTATAATAGAGTTAGTATATGCCCTCATGGGCTAATTGCCAAATGATTATTCACCTTCCTCAGTATGTTTGGCAAAATTATTATTATGCAAAAATAATCTTTGTTGATTTGTTTGGCTTTTGAATGGCAGATATTTATAAATTGTATGTGCCAGGACTGGCCTGACTGATCTTTTGTATTTCACCTTTGATTATTTATTTATTTATGGTTTAAAAGCAGTACAAATATTAAGTTGCAACCCAATAAGAAGTCAGTCAGAATTTACTAACTGTCGTAACTTCTCCTAACAGACAGAAAAGAATTTACATGGGAAAAAAAAAAAAAAAGTCACCTGGCCTTAATCATCTCTTGAGCCACTGAACAAACAAGCTAGTTTTTCTGCACAGGCTGCTATAAATCTTTCCTTCCTTATCACTTTTTATATTCTCAGTTAATGTTAGTCCATCCCATATTTTTATGTTGAGACTTTTACAGCCTCTGTTTCATAAACCAAATAGTTACTTTCAAATTTTAACAATATTTAGTGTACGCATATGGCTGTGTAAGTGTTGTTCCACTCTAAAAGAAGAAAACTGATTACTTTGCATTCAGTTTACTTTGATTTTTTCTGCCTAGTCTATTGGTGCCTACAGAAGAAAACAGTAATAAATCATTTATAAAATCAGCCCAATCCCTTCTACAGGGAAATATAGTGAGGCAGACTGTCTCATAAATTGTTTAGAATAATGCAGCTATCCAGTGATTTAGCCTGATTTGTTTGTTAAAAAAAATAAAATAAAAAAAAGGCAAAACAAAAAACAGAAACCCACAAACCCACAGATGGTGGTTCCCACTTATACATAAAGGGTAGGGAATGTGTGCACTTTAGGCAAAAACAATGAGCCAAAGTACCTTTTAATGTTCTTGCAGACAACATCACATTAACAAACAGACCACGAACTACAGAAATTAGAAGGAATTAAGCATTGTGAAATGAAAGTAACAGGAATGAATTTTCTGCATTTATTGCAGAGGTTTCATGTTCACATGGCCTGCAGTTTTGCTTAATACAGGGAAAGAAGAAAAGAAGCCCCATTAAACTGACCCAGCATCCCAAATCTTTCTGCTGTTTTAGTATGTGGATCAGTGACAGTAACAAAATGGTATTGTATGCTGGCAGCTTGATTTCTGACATTTATTGGGCTGTATGAAAGATCACATCTGCAAACACTGCTGTCATATTCTCTTCCAGATTGTGGTATATTAAACTGAGGAAATAAGTATGTTTTGCTTGGGATCATAGATTCATCAAAATTAAAGATGGAAAAGACCTGTTAGTGCAAATCATTTACATTATTCCTCATCCAATGCAAGATTACTCCCTGAGGTACATTTTCCAGTACTTTTTCCAGTCCACTTTGAAATGACTCATGCAACAGTTTCTACCATTTTTCTCTAGAGATCAGTCTACAGTCTCATAGATCTCACTTACCCTTGGTTTCAGCCTAAATTTTCCATTACTCATTTAAAGATTTGTTTATTTATTTATTTATTTATTTATTTATTCATTTATTTATTTATTTTTCCTGGCCATCTGGTAAGGCAATTTGAGGCACCTCTCTGAAGCCAACCATCAAGACTTTAGAGGTAAGCCAAGGGCTACTAGCAAGGCAGGAGGTAGCCACAGATTAAAAAGGATTTCAGCAGGTTATTTAGTCTCAAAGTCAGGATCCAATTCAGCTTTATTAAAAACATCTTGAGATTCACTATTCCTTATCTATCGATTTGCCAGTATGATTCAGAGATGTATTCAAATCTGAACACATCTTGGCTTGATGGTCTCTAAAGATGTAAAGCCTTAATAGAAACTTATGTTACTTTTTAGTTCACAAGCATGAAGTAATAATAAGGATTAAATACTATGATAGTTGAGGGGTATCACCATAGTAATGGAGTTGAGCAATGCAGATGTCACAATATTTCTTTCTCTACTCCCATCCTTGTATCCTGTACATCAAAAGCTATATATATATCCTATAAAATCTGAAGTCATTTTAATTTTTGACTTGAGCATTCCCCAGGTGCAGTGATTAGGGCTCAGCCTGTCCTTAAACTGGCTGTCAAGAATATAAGTGTCTATATAAAAGTTAGTAGTCTAAAGTTTCATTACTGCCAATATAGTCAGTGCCACAAACTAAACCAGCAGCTTAGGTATATATAGACTATATATATATGTATATATACTATAGACACTTAAAGTTAGGGCAAGCTGAATCCTTGTACCTGTCAGATTTGGGCTGGACCCTCCTTACAATGCTCCAGCAAAAAATGAATGATGGTCCCAATGTACACAGCATGAGGCAGCTACAGTAGCAACTGTAAAGCAGTGATCTGCACTGACATCCCCCATTTTGCTGCCTCACCTGGAGAAATCTGCAAGGCATGGCAGTAGCTGCAGAAGAGTTTTTCTCCATCCTCTTCAGGATCTAGACTCCCAGCTTATTAACTCTTTCCAGGTGAGACTTTCCAAAATACTGTCATAGAGTGGTGCATCAGAGGGATATAGGTGGTGCCACAGAGAACATGTAAGGTGTCAGCTTGGATTCAGTCCATAGAACTCTGACATACCTTTGTGAAAACCCTTGTAAACCCACAAGGCCTTCATAAAATCTCTCAGAGAAATTATGGCATATTGCATTGTGTTTTTCAGGCAGAGTTAATAACAAGCTTTCTCCACCTGCAAGCTTAAAACATGAGAAAAGTAAGCAAAGTAAATATGAATGGAAGTAGAACATACTTTAGCTTTAATGTTGTTTTGGCATACAGGGGTAAATAGTTTTTTTTCCCAGGTAGGGATTCTGTAGCACTGTCATCAATTAAATCAGCTCTTCCAGGTTCAAGGCCAGTATCCAAACAGTGTGTCATCTCAATCTCATCAGTACTTATTTTTGCTTTTTTTTTTTTTGTTTGTTTGTTTGTTTCCTGCTTAATTCATACTTATTTTTAAAAATGATTTGCACTCTGTTTTGTCTGCACTTAGAGGACAAAGTTCTTTTATGAAACTATTGTCTGCAATAAAATTGTCTCAAGCAATACTTGTATAGATTGAGACTTTTACTGCCTACATTTTCAAAATTTCTGTTTTAGAGAGCTCTGAAACTGAAATACCTGGAGAGAGATGTGTATTGTGAAAAATCAATAACCTCTTCCTTGTTTTATGATTAGATAAGAATTGAAAATATTTAACAAAGTTTTGAGATACATGGACATTCACAGTTCATGAAAGAGAATATAATCAGGTGAAAACTGTTCCAGCATGGACACGTGTTTGAATCGCCCCATGGGAAGTGTTTACACGTTACTGATACAAGTTACTGAGAATCAGAGATAGTCAGTGGGAATCTCATGTCCATCTTACAGCCACGGCAGTCACCAGTTTGTAACAAAACATGGAATAAATTGGCCTGTGTTAATTTTGTTTTGGGTCAATGAATAGGTCTAAAAAAGTTCAAACAAGCAAGACATTTATAAAATATTGGACAGAATTTATTTTGCCAAGCTCAGACACACAATAGAGGCTTCAGTTTTATGGGCCAAATAAAGCAACACTCCTAAAACAAGTACACAGGTTTCTGTCCAGTTAATGTAGAAAAATAAGTGCTTTTGAAGTTCTCCAGTGGGAAATCTTCTGTGCCCAGGACAAGATGAATTCTGCCCCGGGGATTTTCTGTCACATTTTTGTGCCATTTTGGTAGACTTAAATGCTGGAGACGTGCAATATTGCACATACCATGGAAGATGGGAGTGATGGAGTCATTCCACTAGTCTTCACCTTTCCACATGAGGACTTACTGCATACAGCCTGGAATGGTAGTTTGGATGCAGTTCCCAAAGAGTAGGACAATTATGCCTGAAACCACTGTAAGCACTTCATATTTACTAATTTCGCGTGGTAAATTTGGGTTTATGTTAGGCCAGATTTGAAAGATAAAGACATTTTTTCTGTCAACAAACCCTATGACATGCTGTACATCATTATATAATTTGAAAATGTTTCTTTTTTATGCTTAGAGGTGGTTTTATCATTGTTGTTTTCATTGTCTTATTAACTGCCCTTTGCTGAGCTTTACTTCTCTTTCCATTTTCTGTCAGGTATCAGTACTACAAACTGCATTGCTATACTTGTTTTTCACTCTTAGGCACACACCTATAGGTGCATTTGCACAGCTTAAACAGGTTTAGCATCCTTGCCTTCTCCCAGCTTCATTTAAGCCTACAGAAAACCTGAAGCAGTGGAAAAAAATGTTATGTCATTGAAGTTAATCGTTGCTTTGACAAAGTCTATACTGAAATTCTGCGTCATGTGTTTACATTATTTGCATACACTCCAGGATTTTTTCTTGGCCATACCACCTAGCACCGTTTGAGATGCAATTTATGGGAAGAAATACTCACGAATAATTTCCAACGAGCAATATGAATAAGACATAGATAAATTTGGCACCCATCTCTACATAATCCTCCAGCAGGCCTCAAAGAATTTATGCTCTGAGAGACCCCTGCACATCCTTGTACCACACTAGAAGACAAGCAACTGAAACCTTGTTTCATGCTATGCAACAACTGTACCTAAATCTCTGCAATTGACTCTCACATTGTCAGATATTTTAAAGTCAAAAATAAAACAAAACAGAACACAATCCAAACAAACAAACAAACAAAAAACAAAAACACAAAACCAAAACCAAAACCAAAAACAAACAAACAAAAACAGTTATAAAATTATAGCTCTATCTAAGGGTTAAAACAGTGAGATATAGAGCACAGATCAGATGCAAAGAAAAATGCTCTGGACAGATTCAAGCAAAATGTATCACTTGTCCTCAAGATCCCAGAAAGACTGCTGATCTTACTTTATTTAGTGACATAACTCTATTTTTTAATTTTTTTTTTTTTTTTGCTGTTGAGGGCAATGCACGAAAGAATAAAATCCCAAGTGACAACTCTGGTTATTTCCAAAAAGTAAATCCACTACTGAATAAAATTATGGAATCTCCTCAAGAAGTTATAAGCAAACTTAAAATTTATCTCACTCAAGATAAGCCACCTAAGAGGTATCTGCTGGTTCTAAGTTAGTTATTTGGAATTTCTCTTTATTCAGCAGAAAACCTCCAGAGAGTGATTCATCTTAGATATTTATCTTTAGATATGATGAATCATTTTTGGAGGTGCCAATCTCTCTGTAGCTACTAATGATGTAGTCTACACAACTAACTTCTTAGATGGTGTACCTAACTTTTAGATCCTTTAAGTCAAGTGATCTTAAATAATGTCTTAAATGGTTCAATTTCTGTAGCTTCTAAAGCAAGTTACCTGTTGCTGAGAGAGCAATAAAAGTCACATATAAGTGACTATATCTATGTTACATTTTATATATTCTATGGCATCCTGAACATCTACTTTGAGATGTCAGATATGACACAGGACTAACAGGAGTTCCTTGCTCTTCTTGCAAAGTGCCTGGAGGCCAGGTGGTCAAATGATGGATGTGATTGTTTTGGCATATATAACTAGAATAATTGAATCAAATGCTACTGCTTGAAAGAATGCTGCTCAATCATTTTTATTCAGAGGATTTATGAGCTGTGTTTTTTCACCTGTTGTATAGGCTAACAAACGTCCTGATACAAGATACCCTGCTACAATTTAGCTTCACAGTCATCCCTTGTGAGTCCTTTTCTCAGATTTGAAAGGGAACATCAATGTGCCAGATGTGGTTACCTGGAGCAGAGACTTCCTAGGTCACCCATCAGTGTGCATTCTTCCGTCTCACTCCACTTCCATTTCTGGATCACACCTTCAGCATGTCTTTGGCTATGTAATGTGGGGGGCCATGTGAAGAATCCTGCTCTTCACTCTCTTGTTCTGAAGACAGGAAGACTTCATCCCTAGCCATCTGAAATACACGTCATCTTCACAAACGATTACATGGACATTTTTTGCTAATAACAAAGAATATAAGGTAGTGGAACACAGTGAATGGATAACAGATAAAACCAGTTGCATTTGACATATATCCCAAGTGGTACAAATGCTGTTTCATTTTAAAATATCATTTCTTCTACTTGAATATATTGTGCTTATGAACCTCAGCATTTTTTTTTTCTTTTATGCTCTCTGACAACCTCATATGTCATTGTTGCACTCAAGCCATCATGCCTTATATATTGAATAAATATGTGGCCAAGCAGTGTAGTGTTTAGGAATAGTGTAATATTTAAAAAGAGTGGGAATACATTCAGTGCTTTTTGTCCACCTATCAGAGAAACAGTGACACTAGTGTCACAAGTTTATATAATTTCTCTTGCTGCAGAGGGGATGTCACATACATTGGGAGCACAGGCTATTCGTTTTGCAGTCCTCTGTTGCCTGGCGTATAATTATCACGGCTCATCTTTATTAAACACCAGCCTTATCTTTGTTTTGCTCTCTTTGTTGATAGATGTAACCTCAATACTGTTGCCATGGTTACAGTAACAGTAGCTGAGAAGATTTTGTTTGTTGTAAACAAACTGAGCTATACAGGCGCAGATCCTAGTGGAGCATTTCCAGTCCCCTGCCTTATATTATGCTGATTAACACTGCCATCTCCCTCCTGCAACCTATTCCTTATTTTAATTAGCATTAATTTAAGCTGTATCAAGGAATGTTTCCCCTTTTGTGTAATTGCACCCCCTTTCTGACAGCCTTTTTCCCTGTAGAAACAGCCATAGGTTAGGACTGCAGCCCTGCTGAGAGCATCCTCACAGCAAAGCCCTGCTGGTACCAACAATTAATCTAGATGTACACTACTAGCATAATGGCAAAAGATTGCTTTAATTTGCTTCCTACATTCTCACCTCGAGGGGCAACTGAACTTGTTCTGATGTAGGAGCCATGGTGATCTGAAAATATGTTACTAATTTTGAAGCTTATTTAGCTTCAAGCCAATTTTTCAAAATTAAGGGCCAAATTCAGCTCCTCACATAAGGAGATGCAACTCCTCTGTAAACAACTGCATTGCAAATTCTTACATCACTGTTGATTTAACTCATGAGCTCCCATGTTCAAGGAAAAGACCAGAAAAACTTGAGGAGTAACCTGAACTTCCAGCAGCACCTAGTTTGTGTTATTATTGTGGTAGACTTTTCCATGAACAGACATTTGCTCAAATATTTAGACATGGATTCTGAGTTTTATATTGGTTTTATTCACTGTGTATGTTTTATTCCCTTTGTTAAGGTTGCCCCAACACTTCCTTCACCTTCAGTTGGTGTTACCTGGAAGTCTACTTCGCTTTACAATGCAATGATGAACATGTTTCCCTTTGTTCTCTTCCTCTCACGGACTGCTCATCCACCACTCTCTAGTAAAGAGGAAAGCTGCCATTTGTAGGATATCAGCAGGAATCTGCAGACCTTAGATGAGGAATGAGGTAGTGCTGAGAACTGGATTTCTCATAAGGTACTGGACACAATGAGAATACTTCCAGTGTTGCTGTATGATACCTCCACAATGTGAATGCCAGGAAGGATGACTTCTTCTGGGAACACAATACTCAAAAGAAAAGAAAAGAAAAAAAAAATGTTGTCTGAATGTTCTGTACTTGTCTTACCCTCCACTTCACTGATACCTTTTGTGCAAGAGATTAAATGGAATCAGAATATTAATAATATCATGATATATATTGAGGGAAATCTAATAGATTCATTATAGTTAGGCATACCTGGTCCATTGTGTGAAACCTATAAGACCATAAAGTGAAAGGTTTCCAGACGTCTTCTGGAAGGAAAGAACATCACCAACATTCAGGGCTCCTGCTAATTGCCTATTGTGAATGAATAAGATTATTTGGGAGAGTGATGTAGGGCAAAATATTTGTGAAGTCAGGTATCAGTGGTCTCTTCCATGATCAGTAATTTTCTTGCAACTTTAACATCCTTATCCCAACCTATGTAGTCTGAGAAGTCCGATGGTATTATAGTGCTCATTATCTTTCAACTGTAGCCTTAATCTCTTCCTGTAACACCTGTTTTCATATCACAAAATGCACCGTAGGTAAAGATGTGTCTTGCTTGCAGCCTTTTGACAAAACTTCATAACCTGAAGGAATATCAGCTTGTGAAGTTAAGCCAAGGAAGAAACTGCAGCACTAGTGAAGTTTCTAGATTGCACAACTTTACATTCCCACTCTACAAGTTACTTTAATATAATTTTACGGATGAATGATAAACAAGGTGACACACTGACACTCTCAAACTTGATGAATGGGAAGAAAAAAATTACACTCCCTGTGAACTTTTAGAATGGTTCACGCTCATTTTCAGCTTAGAAAGCTGTTATCTATTCATATAGTGGCTTTTTAAAGTGCAAATGGGAGCAAACCATCATGCAGAGATCTTTAGTAGTTAGCAAATGTCTCCGTAATATTGAGAAATCAACCTGAAATACTCGAATAGACCAAATGATCTATGGATCCAAACTTCCTTTTCCCTCTTTTAATGATGTTTTACTAGACTGACAGTACAATCAAAAGGTGCAATTTGGCAGCCCACCTAGGAGTATTTTCACAGCAGAGACTTCCTTCCGACTTGTAATTCTTCCAGCAACATAACCTAACTTAATATGTTTCACCAGCACATTGAGTCAAAAGACTGCTCTGAAGTTTGTTTTTCCTATTTATTTTTTTTTTTTTGTCCCCAGCAGGCTAAAAAGCAACTTTATCTTCAACATAGAAATGAAACCCAAGCTAGAGAGAAGCTGCACAACAGGATATATTCTCTATCCCTCAGACAGCATGTGTGACATGAAAGTAGGGAAGAATGAAGCTGTAGCTGGCAATTCAACTACCTGAAAAAAAAAAAAGAGTCAGATTTTTTTTAACACGTGTTTCATACTTCAGCTTTAACCTGGAGTTTCCAGATTACTTTTGTAACTAGATATTTAACAACACTAGAAGAATTGTTTTCTGCTTAAGAGAAATGCTAATCTAAATGTATATGGCAAATGAGGGAGAAAGGAAGGAATATAAATTGATAAAATGGACATTTAAATGATGAATAATTCACATTTTTCCCATGTCATACAATAAATTTGTGGCAGAACAGGTAATATGAAACAGGTCACTTAAGTCCTATTCTGATGTTTTGTCCATGTGCCAGTCCTATAGTGCAGGTGTTCCTATCTCCTTTAATTAACCTTTGGTTTGTTTTTACTCTTATCAATCCTTTTTTTTTTTTTTTTAATTTTATTTTATTTTTCTATTGAAATAAGACTATAACACTGTAAATACTAGAGGAATCATACTAAGTGACCTTAATCTTAGTCATGGTGGCTGATGTTTACAAGAGTTCCCAAGTCTTTGGCACAAATGACTTCCGATCTCTCACGTCTGCAATCCCAGTCCCCTTTTCTTCTATCCTCCTTCCTCAGCATGTCTTTACTCCTTCCAATCTACTGAAACCATGTAACAACTGTAGACTCCCCAGTATTCCTCCTCAAGAGATATAGTCATAACCTTGATGTGAATCTGCCAACTGTGTGCCAAGTTCACTCTTCCAGTCACCCAGCTGCATTCCTAATTAAAAAAAAAAAAAAAAAAATCCAAATATTTCTCCCAAAACCACTGAAATGCAACTTGAAAGGCAAAAAGAATGTAATGTACAGTATAAATTAATGCCATATTAATTCAATTGATTTGTGTGACCTATTCATATGTCTTGAATCATAACATAGTAGGTTTGTGTAGATGGAAGAGACAAAGCACTACCTACTCTCAAATGATACTTTTCATACTGTCTTTCTGTATTCTCAACCTACAGACAGTCAGTTGTGAAGAGGGTAATAGGGTAGACAAATTTTACTGAAATTTGTTTGGGAAGATCTTAGTAGGTCACACAGTAGACAAAAACGTGCCTTGACAGACAAGAAGAACAAAAGAGGGGAGAAAATATATATTTTTTTTTTTTTATTGAAAAGGAATATGAGCTGGGGTGAAAGGGAAGAGATCACATTTTTTTCTTCAGATTAGATTATTTACAGACAGTAGTTAATTAATGTGCTCTTTTTTCTTTTTTTCTTTTTTTTTTTTTTCTGTATACAAATACACATGTACCCACACGCACTCATATATTTGAACATGTTTCTGCGATGAACTCTTGAACCCATTGGCAAATTTAAGATATAATAGAGTGGAAAGCAGCCCCTAGAATAATTTCAGGATAAATATCCAGGCAGAATAGGTTTCATAACATAGATATTTTTGTAAAGAACCCTGTTACTTGAAGTGTCATGCTTAAGGTAATGTCTGGGTACTAGATTAATATCCCATTGGAAATGAAGGAGTGAATTCACATGAAACCATTTAAATAAGTTAATATACGTATGAAATGAAATGTATTCTCATATCTTTGTCTATGCTGGTTGTCATTTAAGTGAATACAAAAAAAAAAACACACACCTTTTGCACGTATGATTAGCTACACTGTGGACTTAGTATTGAGGTTTTTTTTGTTTGTTTGTTTGCTTGTTTGCTTTTGTTTTAGGCTATGTGACACCATGTAAGAGAAACCTATTTTAGGCTATGTGACACCATGTAAGAGAAATATGCTATGAAAATCTGACACATTCTTGGACACCAATGTTAAATAAGAATGAGACAAAAGACTGAGAAATCAGTCTGTATTAGTCCTATTCTTGCAAAATTGTTATTGCTTCTTTTAGTGTTAATCTAGTGCTAACTTGTGGCAGAGGCTCTTCAATACCGAATAGGAGTTAAGGAAATTATTATTATTATTTTCTTTTTAATTCCAGAATCAAAGAGTAAGAAGAAGGAGAAAAATATCTTTGTGACCTCGTAGCCAAGCTTAATTAGAGAGATCAGTGGTACTGATCTATCATATCAGAGTATGTCAGAATTTTCCAGTTCCAGTTCTATTGACCTAAATGAGAGTTTGCCATTTACTTTAATTATACACAAAATATATCTCAGGATAATATTTTAATTTAAATGGTTTTCTGATTACATTGAACATACTATACTCCTTTATTCCATTTTTAAGGGCATGCCTCATTGAACAGTGAAAGGATAATTTCAGTCATGCTTTGGCTGAGGTGAATGTGTTACGAGAACAAAGAACAACATAGGACAACACAGAAAACTTACTACATTATTCTGGTGTCCTTTTTTTTTTTTTTTTTTTTTTTTTTAGCAAGCTTGCCATAAGCAGACATTCACATTCATACTCCAGTAAATTTATTTTATATTAAAGCATTCCTTAATATTACAGTAATATAATTGGTATGTGTGGCTAAAGGAAGATAAAATTCAGATATTCATTAAGAGCTGCTACTATAAATCTCCTTACAAAAATAAAACAAAGCATTTATCCAATTCAAGAAGCATATGAACATTGTATGTGCTTTCTCTGATAGAAACAGAGCTGTGCTTCCAGTGTTTCATGTTACCTTGAGAGAATACATAGAGAAAATACTCATCTAAAACACTGTGAGCCCAATTCTGTTTGCACTTACTAGAGTGTATCTGTGTTATTTTAGCTGATGAATTAATCCAGCCATGTCTGCTATGCAATATTGTACAGTGAGGAAAGAATTGCTTCTTGGTCTTGAGACTCCATAAGAATACTCACACTACTTACATTTTGGCTGCAACTGATTCCTTAAAATACAAGACACATTTTCCCTTATAGTTAATAGGAGGTGGGAAGCAGGCTTCCCATGGGAGCTGACCGATGTTCTTGAGTTGAGCTCTAGTCAGTCATGATGTGGACAACTCCCAACTGATGATACAGACAGACATGAAATTGTAGTCTATTATTTTTCTATGAATCTATCAGATATGTTTCAAAGTAAGGCATTTTGCATTGTCTTTTTGTCTGCACTTACAAGTGTTACTTACTACTGGTAGATGACTGATTCCTCTTACTTTAAAAAAAGTCTTTCTATAATGTTTAACACAAAGGCTTCCTGAAGCAGGAAAATCCACTGTGTAATTTAGGTCTTCTGTGTTTGTTTGCTTTATTCTGTCCCAAATTCATACGTTGGCACTTTACTCTGCTATTATAACTTTAGGGCAAGAGCTTTAAGAGTATTATCTTGTTTATACATGATATTCAATTAGCCTTGAGTTCTTCTTTAGAATATTCTCTAAGTTTTACAGTATAAAATTTCCTTGATTACTTGAAAAATATCCTTACTTTTCATTATTGGGCAGCCTTTCTTATCATGAGTATACACGTAGATTCAGGTACTACCTGTGGGAATAAAACAAGCTGGAATCACAGTTGTTCCAGATGAAGGATGTTATTCCCAGCACGGTGGCGTGATATTTTATATAAACTCTTTCTATCCCTTTTTTGTTTTCATGTAACCAGGAATCATATTTGCTTTTCCTGTGGCTGCCGAATAATGAACAGATATCTTAGTCAAACATTCCATGAGTTTCCAAATGTTTTAGATCCTCAGAGAATCCTGCAGCTTGAGAAACATATGAGAAGTTTAGAGTACTTCTGTCTATGAGGATAAGCTTACGTGTGTCCCAGTTGAATTCCATCTGTCATTAGACAGCTGTACCTCCGCAATATGCTTAAATCCACTAAAAAGTTCCACCATCCCCTGAACTACTTATTGATTGTGCAATATGTAAGAAAACTATCATATAAATATTAAATATTTGCTAAGTCATAAGTAATTTGAAACACAAATACAGACTTAGTGGACTTTTTTATATTGGTGTGGAAACACTACGTGACTGTTGCATATAATAGTGAATATCTGTTGTTTTGTATGAGTATTAATGTAGTCTTTAAAATATTAATCTTTGTTTGGGGTATATTTTGGTCTCTGTTGTAGAAAGGTTGCATATAGAATAGAACTCTGAGATTTTCTTTGGGAGGAGGGAAAAGGTTGGTTTTGGTTTTAGGAATTTTGTTTTTGTTTGTTTTCTTGTTTGTTCTTCTGTATAGTACATTGTCAAATACAAATATATATATAATATTTTTTTTCTCATAAAAAGAAAGTATCTTTAGTTGTTGCTGTTGTTGTCCAGTAAAAAAATTAAAATAATAAGAAGTTTGTCAAGCCTGAATATTTTATCTTCTGTCTGGAATGATTTTGGTTTTGTTCAATAAAACTTTAGACTGAATTTATCTAGGAAAGAAAATTATTATTAAGAAAATATCCAGGAAAATATCTGTATATGCTTCTTCTCCAGTAGAAGACTAAAATGTATGTTGTTGCTTATCTGTGGGAGAATTGTAGCATCAGAAAAAGGCACTGCTACCAGCAAAAACATGAAGCATACTAAAGTCCTTTTTTTCACACACAAAAACATCCATTACTTTGTTGGGCAAGAGATGTCAATCAGAAACTGAAAGTGCTCAGTGATCCCTCAGTAGCTTACAAAAATCTCTACTATCTAGAATTTCAATTACATTTAAATTTATATTTAATTGACTTTGCCTTTCTCATTTCCCTCTCTGTTCACAGATGTATGTATAATTACATTTATTCTAATTAATATTTACTGAATCTTAATCTAAAATCTTGTGCTGCTGCTTAACATGGTTATTTTTCTAAGTAATTCTCAAAAAGGTTCTTATTAAAACTTTTTAAGAATCCATAAAACGTATGCTTTCTGAATTATTATTATTATTATTTTTTTCTTTCCAGATTTTCAGAGAGTTTATGATTTAGTATTAACATTTTGCTTATGGAAATGTATGCAGTTTGAGTTTATCAAGATCTACTTATTCAAGTTATCTCATGCTGGTTTTCCCTCAATTAGATTGCCTGTCCAGTTCCACAAGAACAGAGATACCACTGGGTTGTTATCCACTGGATGTCTCCATGTTGTCTTCTCAGAAGAAACCCAAGACAGTCACACTGACTAGTACTCTGGTATGTTGGTTTGTGTCCATGAATTGACTCACCAGCTATCCAGCTGTCATCTGGACAAGGAACTTTGAGAGATGATTTTGGCCTTAGGGAAAGTGTTTTTAAATAGTTTTTCTGTATCTCCAAATGCCCGAATATTTTCACAACCATAGTTAGTAGTTAGAGATCCTCAAAAGTCCTTAGGGATGAGATATTTAATCAAGACTTAATTGGATACTCACAGCAACTGAGTTTCTGTAACTGTCTCTGCAAGCACTTGGCAAGTATGAGGCAGTATGATTTGTCTTAATCATCTTTGGTGATGCATTAAGCTATATGAAATGACTTCATATTTTGCATAAACTAAGATTAAGCAATCAGACATTTACTCCAGTTCACTTGACACATAGTAAATTCTTAAACCATGAGCTTGCTGATCCTATGGGCATTTGCAAAGCCATTACTGTCCTGTAAACAATTTCACAGCTAGCCATCAAATTTTCATAAATGCTTTATTTTTCAAAGGTGGCTTTGGACAAAACAAATGATATGCTGGTGTTTCTCCAGAGACATGTTGTTTGTTTGTTTGTTTGTTTGTTTGTTTGTTTTTAGTTTTAGAACTGATGAATTTTCAATTCATTAATTTTCTAGATGCTTCTCTGTCTACAATTCTGCTTTAGATTAGTCTCACTCTTATTCTGGGTAAGTAAATGTAATCAGCTTGGAGGTTCATATTCAAGCAACATCACCAGGGAATTTTTCTGTACTTGTAGACAAGATTTCTTTGTTCATGATACAGGTGAGGTTAATAATTCATTGTAAGAAAGAATTTTCCTGTTCTGGCTCATTATTGTCAGTGGACAGTTTTCCAGTCTAGAAAATTAGAAGATCTAAATAATTCTGATATTATTATTTCTGTTTATTATCATTATTCCTTATAGTGTTCCCCCTCCACCTCCACCTCCTAGTCAATGCATTAGTAAAACCAAAGTAAAAAGAGTGTTTTGGGGATGTTGTACATCTACAAGTAAGAAACTGTTTTGGAATATATATGCTCTATATAGTGGTCAGAATGCTATATGCCTATGTAATGTCAGTGGGGTGGCTGAACGACAGTCACATTTGAAAACTGTGTTTAATCATTAAAAAATAAAATTTAATATAATAATAATAATAATAATTAATAATAATAAATCTATACCACAATCAAATGTATCTTAAAATTACTGAACCAAAATATGTTGATTGAGTCAACTTGCTTTCTTCCAGATTATCATAATGAAGATTTTCAACATTTCAGTTTTGCCTGAAAAACAGTTATATGATGGGAAAATTTTCCAAGAATATATCACGTCTCTGTGTCTTTTGGGACTAGAAACCTCTGTGCTACTTTTATAGTATTTTAGGAAATGATGAAATTGCTTCATCTCAATTTGAAATATTTCCCATACATGTGAGTTTATAAGCAGTGTTACTGACAGTCTGAAAACCTGAATGCTTATAAATAGAAAACTGAAATGGGGATAGAAGGATCTCTGTAACCATTGCAGGCTGTTTCCTTTAAATAAAGTAGCAAAGTAAATAACTTACTACCTTAAACAGTCCAAGACTGCTGAAGGTGGACAAGGTTTACCCAAGTGCCAGAACTGACAACAGTATTCTCATAAACAGACAGCTATTAAACAGATGAGATGCTAATAGATACCAACAATCTAATGGTGTCAGAAATGCAAAAACCAAAACCTGAGGTGCAAATTATGGGCTTTTCTGAGAGCCAGATCTAGCCAACACAGAGGATACACCCCTTAGGGTAGGTCAGCTTTCAGTGTCTTGAATCTGTTGTATTCTGACCTGGAGGATATACAGATCTTCATATCTTACATGATAATTTCTTAAACCCTCAACATTATGCCTTGCTTAGGCAAAACACAAATGAAAAAAGACTCCTTACCCAAAGAAGAGAAAACAAAGACATGCAATATATATATATATATATTTCTAACGGTTCTTTATACAGCATACACACACACAGGTGCATAGACATACATATAGCTGCTTGACAGCCCTACTGCCAATGACATCTGGTTATCTACAATCTCCTTTACAAGAACCTTGCTCTCTGCAACGCACCACTGCCTCTCCTCTGTGTAAGATAAACATGGCAAACACAGATAGCAACAAGAAAGTGGTATCACAGGCCCTGCTTGGTGGCAGCAGCAGCTACAGCAGCAGCAGGGGCTCAGCAAACCTCCCCCATATTTGTTTGTTTATGTGCTCTGATGATCCAGATAAGAAAGTTGCACGAAGCAAGAATTTATTATGGCACTGGGGGCTGGCTAGAAAGCTTCTCTCTCTTTTTATTTTAATGGCCATTTAAATTACTTCTTGCAGACTTTGACAAAGCTTTGATTATCGCACACAGGGATGATGCACAAACTCAAACCGAATCTTTCATCTTAATAAACATGAACCCAGATTCTCATTTGGATCATGGATGCTGCTTGTGGGCTCTCTCCAGATTTTCTGCCAAACACTGCCACCAAGTGTGAATCTTAGATTTTCTCCTGAGCGGGTGAGAAGGGAAGGGACCCGCCTGCAAGGTCCTGCTTCCAATGACCTCAACAGGGGTTTGAAAGAGCCCGGAAATGCATCCACATCAATGTTTCCTCCTCTGTATTTTCCCTGTATAAAACAGAGTTGTGAAAAGCTGTCTGGAACGAAGCTAAAGTAGTATTTCTATCACAATAATTTCTAAAGACTCGCAGACAAAGTGGGAGATACTGTAACAGCCATCAGTACAAATGAAAAAGGAGCCCTATCCTTCATCTAAAAGAGTAAGAGAGAGGTGGAGTGAGAGGTGACTAATGCCTCAAGAGAGAAGAATCCAATGCAGAAAGATAAAGGAAATTCATTGCTGTGACTGATACAAAACCACAGTTCTCAAGCACCAGAATAATATCTTAGTAAAATGACTGCCTTTCTCCCCTTTAGTTTTGTACCATAGTAAGCAATGTGGCATGAAACACTACTATGAGAAATACTGTGCTTTCAGGCTTGGAGAAACAAATCTTTACTGCAACATTAAAGAAGGCTGTCCTGGAAGCTTGTCTGTTAACCCCAATGGAAAAGTAAAGATAAATAATAACAAATATAAATACATATACTAAATTACAGCTGATTAAAATTCTACATGATGGCTGTCAGAAAATAAATAAATAAATAAATAGATAGATAGATCGATAGATAAATAAATAAATAAAGTGACATCAGGTCAATTACCCTGACTTTTTGGAGGATGAACTTTACTTCTAAATGAAAGTGTTCACCTATCCATCTGGTTAATTTTAAATTCCTTATATTATTCAGAGTAAATTTGCTATGCTTCTTAACTTCTCCTCTCTACGTGATCCCTGAGAAAGTCACCTGGGTGCCAGAGGCTGCCATTTGTCAAGAAGGATGTTGAGAAAACACAAAAATCTGTACATAAAAATAAAACATGATTTACTGCCTGCTACTATTGCTTTTTGGTTGCAATGATCTCAATAAGTAGGGCTGTGGGATTCAGCAGTTGTTCCTGGTCCTGGGTCAGATGAGACAAAAAAAAAGACTGCTTCCATCAGCTGTGTGCCCTGACTTCAGTGAGAAGAAGAGTTTAGAGGAATGTTATTTTGTGTAACTCTTGCATGGTTCAGGAACAAATTCATGGTCCCGATTTAGGACTCTGATCTTCATCTGGTTTCAATTAGGATACATGTAAACCAGAAGGACACACTCCAAGAGGTTTATAACACTGAGGATCCATAATCATGGGAGACATGAAATTTAAAATAAGATATAGGATATCTGTAGATATCTGAATCCCAACCTGCAATTCTGAAAACTCCCCTCAGCAGGAAATATCCTCCTCCGGCCATAAGATCTAGGTTTTTACATCACTCAAAATTTTGAAATTTTACCAGGTATGTTTAAATATTGACTTTGGATGTACTTGCATAGCTTCCCTTCATTTATTTGAGTATAGTGATCCATATCAGAGAACAAAACTCAGCCTTGGGCATTCATCAGTGGTTCTTGTAGCTGAACAACAAAGGATTAGTTAAATAATATGCACTTTTCCTTAAATAAATATGAGTACCTGTATAATTATTTTTCCTACAGGCCTTAACAGCACCAGAGGAGCTGTTATCCTTTATCAGGTAAATTAGATGCAGCTTTAAAATTGGTATGTGTGCCAGAGGAGTTCTTTGGATCTATTAGGTAAATAACCTCATTTTATTATTATTATTATTATTATTGTTGTTGTTGTTGTTGTTATTTATTAAAATTTTAATTTTAATTTTAATTTATTCTATGTGGACTAGTCTCACATATGTAGAGAGGATTTACAGAGGCAACATGCATTAACTTTATTTGAAATCAGGTCTATAAATCCCTATATATTGGTAAGAAACTAGACCCTTAAGTAGTAATTCTAATTCAAGCAGAGAGCTGAATGCTTGCCTGTAATAAATCACAGCATTCTGGAATAGGAAGAAGGTAAAACCTACGCTAAAGACACTTACAGAGTATTTCTTTCTGGGACAGATTGTAAACTTCTCAATTCTTCATCCAGTCCAGTTTTGAATGTTTCAAGTACTAGATCTTCTGTCAGTCCCCTGAGGAAAATATCCTGTGTCCCTACAGAGAAAGCATTGTTAAGGGTTCTTTCTAGACATTCAGTTCAATTATTCATTTATTCACTTCTAATTATGCTCACCTCAATAAAAAATTGTTCTCCTCAGAACTGCACTCAGTTGGAGATACCTCCCCATGCCCCCTGCTATTATTTGGACAAAGTTAGCAATTCCATTATTCATGTGCCTCAAGTGAAGTTGTATGTCTGTCTTCGTGGGATTTCTCTGTGTTTCATTTCCCCAGCTCTACAATAAGTCTCACTTTCTCACATCCTTTATCTATTCTTCTCAAAGCTCTAACACAGGGTCAATCTTTATTTATGTACATTATCTACAAGCAATACTTAGGGAGTCTGAGATCAGCTTCTGGAATACTTAGAGATATAAATGAAAAACTATACTAAGAAAAGGAAAAGTTTCAGATTATTTAATTACGCAGTAAATTACTACCGGAGAGTGGTGACTGAAATCAGTATCCCTTTCTAAGCCTGTCTTGTTATTGCTGGCCTAGGATAAGTTTAATCCAAAAATAGCTAAAAAGAATGTACTGAATAGAGATATCATCCTGTACATTGGAAAGTAGCTGGAGCAAAGCTTATATAATCCTGTGAAAAAATTCCTTTATGAAACAGATGCTTTAAAAATAATAATAATTAAAAAAAAAAAAAAGAGAGTTTTGCACATATGTAATTAAGGAAGTGTTTTCTTCAATTCCTTTTTCCTTGAGTAACAACTGTCAAGGAGAAATGCCAGCCAACTGTAAATCTGAAATTGAGAAGTGTATGGATCCAGATTATTTGAATCATTTCTTAGGGCTGGATAGAAGAAACCTTCATGTTCCCAAAATACTCTGATCTTCTAAAATAGACATAGCTGTATATGCCTTAGCTCCAGCAAGGAACTAAAGCATTGAAAGAACTGAAGTAGTTGTAACAGGACCAAGATCCCAATTGCAGCTCTCAGGTTTAGCTGTTGGGATTCAAGCAGTATATTTCACTTTCCTGTTCTACATCTCAGTTTCTGCTTGTGATGTTTATTTAAACAATGACATGGGATATGGCTTGACAACAATATGTTTGTATGATCTCTGACAACACGAACCCTGAATTCAGCTGCAGCCAACAGATGTGAATAGTGTAGATATAAGGCTACTTTCATTTGAAAATACACAAAAAATAAAATACAATTCTTCAGATCTGTGACGCTGCAGAAATAGCTATCTATAGCTTTCAGTTTCACTTCTCTATGTGCTTAAACGATGTGAACAAAGTTGAAATCACATACCTTGTGTTTTTTTTATGGTCAATGGAAAGTAATTAGTACTTTCTGAGAGGCAATCAGACCACTTCAGAGAAGAATTACTTTGACGAAGCCCTAGAATTCTCTGTATTTACTGAGAAGTAGGAACTTTTTGACTTCCAGTTCAGCCATCCCATAAGCTAGGAGAAATCCAAGAGTAAGTCAGGACCTTTGCCGGAGGAGTTCAAAATCTAATTAACTTTTAAACCAGTATGAAGCACATATTGTACGGATAGCACGATAATCAATGCTCATGGAACCACATACACCAAGCAAGAAAGAAATTGACAGGGGAATGAGGAGGGGGAAGAAAGATGGAAGTTGTTGTTAACAAAAAATGTAGGTCTGTGTATAAGAGTCCTCACCAAAACCAGTTTCTCCTCCTGCTGCATTCTACCACATTTTTCTGTATGTGTTTATTTCTATCATGGATATTACAGGGAAAATGTTAGGATAACTTGTGAATGTACACTGTATTCTGAACAGCAACAGAATGACGGACCATGTGATCTTCTCTGAGGACTCAAGCCTTAGCCAATAAAATCCAACCATCACAGAATGGTTTTATAGGTGCAAATTAGTAAATGAATGTCTCTGAGGCTTCTCAAGTTACTTCATGACATCCAGAAATATAATGTTAAAGTGAGTGAGTGAAAGTCCTACAACATTGCAGATTATTCCTTTTCTTTTTAAAAAAGAGGAACACCCTTCATAATTAACTTATGAAGTCTTGGCTATATTTTCCAGCATACTGAAGTGAGAAGAATGAGGAGGCAATGTGTTTCAGTCTACTGTGAAAAACAAAACAAAACAAAACAAAACAACACCATAAATAAAAATAAAACCAAATAAATCTCAATTTTCAGGGAACTAGAATTGCAATTTTCATTTTATATAATCTTATGAATAGTCATAATATGAAAATACTTAGAATTGGGTGATATATATCCTTATTAGTTAAGTGTCCATCTCAACTTTTCACCTAAATTAATTTTATTTTACTATAAAGAAAACTGGAAACAGGTTTGAAGTCCCAACTGACATACCCGAAATCCAGTTTTCAGTGTGAGATCTTAGCTAACCAAACTCTCTCATAATGTCATCTGTTCCAGCTTTTCTTTACTTATTCTCATCTTATTTAAATTTTATATTTATATGCAGTGTACAGTAATGACAAGGTTTTCATGAAGCTGTTCCTTTGAAACTTTGAGTTTTATCTTGGACAACGACAATTATCTTGCAACAGAGACTTTATCTCCTGGTAGTAGATACTGATCAGCTGGCACGGAGATAATAACGTTCCTCTTATTGGTGGTACTAGGCAGACCCTAGTGTTTTCCAGTACTCATGAGAACAATATTGTTTTAAGTGACTAAATTGTTTTAAGTTGCTAGGACAATAAAGAACTATTGGACAAATATTTTTCTCCAGCCTAAAATATTTTCTGACAAGTATCAAATTTTATTTTTCTTAAACTTATAACAATGTTCCCTTACACTGATGTTACCACTGTTATTTAGAACACAATACAAAAACGAGTTTCAGCCTGTGAACACAGAATATGGGATTTTCATTTGATATTTGATCATATGTCAGAGTCCCCCTGGAAAGCTTTATTTGCTCCCTGCTTCATAAATAACTTCTAGAGGATCAAAGGTCTAGGCATGAAACACCATGGTAAATATGTCCCTGGATGATCTAGCAAAATCAATAGAGTCACATCAGGGATAAATTTGTCCTAATATGTTTACCCACAGATAAAAACTGTATAGCATCATCACATTTACTACGGCATGATACAAGATATTACAGCTATTCATAGCCTTCTTTGTCATCCACATACCCTACAGCTGATTTTGTGTGACAGTGGATAAAATAGCTACTAAATATCAGAAGCCTCTTTTGCATATCTAGCATGAACCCGGGTCCATCTTTGCACCTTAACCTAATTTCGTACAACCTGAGACTGAGTCCTAAAGAGCATAAACATGCAGAACACTTTAAAACTGAACTCAATAAATGTTTTGTTTTTAGAAGTTGGGTCTATTATTTTAAACACTGTTTGTCCTCATTTCCTAATAGTTTCTCCACACCATGATAGAATGATACAGTCTCAATTTTCTGAGAACCAGAATGCTAGAAGTGCATGATATGCTCAGCGTTGGGATACCAGGGGAATGGTTTCCCTGGCAACAGCAAGCACATAAAAGTATTCAGAGCAGTCCCTGTTCCTCCTCTGTTTTAAGCCTCCATTGATAGGGGAATCAAATCTAATTCAGATTTTTATTATTATTATTATTAATAATAATAATAATAATAATAATAATAATAATAATAATAATAGTTATTTAAGGTGAAGAGCTGGGCAGAAGTACAGAGCCTTATTGCCTTTTGCCACCTTGTGAAGCAAACTTGCAGGAAGGGTGGCCACTATGGGAATTCAGAGAGATGGCCATGTAATGTCACAGGAGGAAAAAAGAGAATAAACAACAATTAAAATAATGAGCTTATTTTAAATAATGATTTTTCTAAGGTCAGTTTTAAAATGATCCATAGGGATTGTAGTGCTCAATCTAAGGCTTGGCTCTGATTCAACATGACACTTAGATATGTGTCTACCTTTAATCTGGGCAGCATACATTCTCATTTAAAATGCAGATCCCCTGTGTTTTATGCATTTGGACACTCCCATAGAAATTAGACATATGCTTCAATATCTCACTGAACCGTGGCTTACATGATGTCACATTTGGGTTATGCAGATCCTGCTGCATTTCCTTCTTTCATAAAAAAGATTCAGTTAGGATCCCTCTGCAAAGTTGCCTTTGAGAATGTGCAATAAAATTGATTTTTTTCTTCAGCTTACCTCTGTTTTGCCTGCTCTGACATTTTGAAGTGAGGACGTGTGTTTAATTTGTCTACAGATTGACATGTTTCCCTAGGAGTGGTCATTGCACACATGGAAAGAGATTTGAATCCTAGACGAAAAGTTCTGGGAATATGACCTATCTATTATGAATGCTTGATACACCTATAATCTTCAGTACAGGTGTAAGAGATGAATTTTATGGATGGTGTTATTGCCTAGTTTTTCATGGAGCAGAATAAAAATATGAGTACCCTTCTTCCCCTGAAAAATTTGACCCCTCTGATATAACAGACGTAGATAACCAGGATGTGGAAAATAATACAGGAAAATCCAAGGGAATAAATACAAGTTCCTAGTATTGCGTATTGAAGTGATTATGCAGTCTCATGAATTTTTTAATTATTTGGAAAGTGGGGAAAAAAATATATATATATATGTAATAATCACAAACACTTTTGTTCTGTCACAACCGTTTATACATGAACAAATACAAATCGTATCTCCATGCTCGTACTATGACTTGAGCTTCTGTGTATTTTCTTCCCTTTCTATTTCTAGAGCTTTTGCCATTTCTGTGTTTCCTGAGTATTAATATTCCCCACAGGCTTCTGTATTAGATTCCATTTGCCTTTTGCAAGGACTAGGAAACAGAAAGACAACATTTTTGAATCAACTATAGAAATCACCTAGTCCTGGACTATCTTTTTTGATCAAAACCAATTCACCACCTCCTCCCCTCCCACTGCCCACCTCCACCCTTCACCCCCACCCCCCACAACAAAACCACACATGAAGAACAGAAAACCAGAGCATATATATATATATTGTGTTATATATATATATATATATATAATAACATGGCATCCTGTTCTGATTCTTCATCTGTCTCCCATTGCATACCAACTAGCACCTCAGGTTTGCAACAGTAGAAGTGGGATTTAGAGATGCAAGCAATCACAAAGAAAAGGGAAAAAATAAATAAAAAGAAATCTGAGATGAAGGAAAAGCCCAGCTTTTTGCAGCCTATGATGGACTGAGCATGAAGCACTCTGGATAGGGGATACCTTTGGCTGAGTGAGAGCGCTAGCAGCACACAGCAGTCTTGGAAATCAGCCAGACATGAACAAAAAGTTGTATTTGTAACCTTGTGCTAGGCTCTGATTGGCAACCAGAAAGGTCAGGTTTCATTGTTTTTAATGTTCATTAATAAGCACTGCCTCGAGCCTCTATTGAAACTGCTCATATTTGGACGATAATGATAAGCATATTATACCATCTGGGTGCTCAATAAACAGCACTTACCATTTGCAAACAAGTAATCAAGTGTGTAAGGAAGTGTGCTTTCTTGAAGGGAAAAAAGAAAAACGGGAGGAAATTGGATAGGATACAATGACCTAGTTACTGCTTTCAGAAACTACAGTAACTGTTCAAGGTTCTCTTATCACAGTGAAGCAACTTTAAGGGCTGCTGGCTGCTTTCTGTCTCCTACAAAAAATCTCAGGTGGAGCTGTCAGACCGCAGGGCTCTGTCACCTGTACTGCCAAGTAGCCAGGCTGTCAGGCTTCAGTTGCTCACCCACCTTGTGTTCCCATAGCCATTCACGCTTCTCCTTCTGGCTTCACAAGCTGCCTGTTCTTCATTAATTTCTGCTTTTCAGTTTTAAGGACCACCATGTCGCTGGACTCGGGATCCCAAGGTAGTGCCGTAATATCTGGTAAAAAGAAATATGCAATGTGTGCACACTGCAAAGCAAGCTATGGATCTCTTCCCTTCAGGTCCCACTCTGTTTCCTAGACCTGACTGAGCATTTCCCCATCTAGGCTTCCTTCCCCCACTCACCACTTCTTTGGGCACATCTCTTTCAGACCTCAGACACCAGATTTTACCTCCTAGCTCTACAAAAGCAAATAAATTATGACACGGTTTTAGTTTACACCTTCTAATAACACTGAACTTATTGTCTATTTGCAGGCTGAAGAATTAATCCAATGGGACCTTTTGACTGCAGCACTGCAAAATAATCCCCTTCTGCATGGCTCTTTGGTTTGACCTTCACTTCCTCTCCTACACAGGCTTCTCCCCCAAAATATTTCCACAACTTTCAATCCTCCAGCATGATATGTTGCTATTAGAAGTAAAGCTAGGGAGGATTTGATATTTAAACAATATTACTGAATGCACCATATTCATGTATGCAGAATGTGCTTACTCTGCCATCTGCTTCCGCTTATACGCACACTCAGACTTCTGCCCTCGGGAAGAGAAGAGAGCAAGCACCTGACAGATGCTTAGTCATGATGCTTAATATTTCTGGAAAATATTCAGGTGCTGAGTTTAGAAACAGGAGAAAGGCAGAGTAGAATTAAAGCAAATTCCATATAAATCTATCAGAATTATCTCTCTGGAAGAACTCTTGTAAAGATTAGACGTGGGAAGGAAGTGTTATCACTTTCCCCCTTTTCACACCACTCAGTTGCAACAGCATCATTGACAGTCAGTCTAGGTTTTATTCAAACCCAGAGTTACTGCATAATGAGATCTAAGACCTACTGTATTTATATATCCATTCCCATCTCTTCGGTATCTGAGTACCTTCTAGTGTAACTCAAAGTGATATAATTAGCATCTGTCAAGTGTGGCTCTCTCTCTCCACAGGAGAGGAAGACTGCCTGTGGATTTTCCTTTCTTCAAGTATGCCCAGTGCCATGTGTCTGTATTAGCCAAACTATTTAAATAAAATAAGATAAAATAAGATAAATAAAATAAAATAAAATAAAAATAAATAAAATAAAATAAATAATAAAATAAAATAAAATAAAATACATAAAATAAAATAAAAATTATATATAGATAGTCAGAGAGAACTAAAAGGTCTTTGCACTTGGAAGAAAGAGGACAGAGGTGAGTGATAAATCCTCTGGCAGTTTGTCTGTGAAGCTGTACCTATCCTGGTATTTGGACCTCTGTTGAGACAATATGGAAACTTGCCATCTTAGTTATCCACTGGTTCTTGAATTGTATCTTATGACCTTAAAATTACTTACATATGTCAAGGTAGCTTTTACAGATGGACCCTCATGTGCTCTAGATGGAAGGCTGAGGTTTCAGGATGCAACCAGTACTCTTCAGTCCTTTACCACTTCAGCAGGCTTGGCAGAAGCAATGATACTCCTCTCTGACTCTAGGTGATCTTCCCATGCCTTTTTAGGAAACTACCTGAGCACTTTGGCTTTCCTTTCTTTTCTTCTTCTTGTGTGTGAGGCTGGCTAGGGATTTACAAATGCACAGCACAGTTCATAATAGACATCTAAAATACCTCAGGTTCATTCAATTCCTTTTTTTTCCTGCACCTAAACAGTTCTCTTGTGACAGCTGAGTAGAGCCATTACTTACCAAGGAGTTAGACAGTCATTGAAGCCTCCTGTGTCCTGAGATATGAGCACTTTGTAAATAGCCACTGAGGTCTTGAATATTCAGCATGATGGAATTTGTTTAGTCTAGAGGAGGGAAGAGTGAGGAGAGACATATGTATCTTCAAACATGTAAAAAATAGCTGCAGAAAGGAAATGAATAAAGTGTTTTTCACCTCCACTGTGGCTAGGGCAAGCAGTAATGGGCTTAAATTGTAGTAAAGGAGATTTAGGTGGGACATTAGGGAAAAATTCCTAACTCTGATTGTTAAGGATAGCTATATTTTTCAGAGAGAGACTGTCGATCCCCCATTACTGCAGATTTTTAAAAAGGACTTAAATGAATCTCTGTCAAAAACTGTTTAGGTACAGTTAGGATGGGTAAAAGATTACCTGGTCCCTTCTAGAAATCCCTTCTAGCAATCCCTTCTAGCCCTGCTAACTGTGCTTATGTGTAAAGCCAACATATTCAGCAACCTGATGTATATGTACCTGAGTACTGAGGACATATTTGTCTATATAGCATCCTCGTCATTGTTACTGGGGGAATTTAATTCCATTCCCCATGCATTCTCCTAAGGAAAAGGGAAATTTTTAAAGGGATACCAAATGGTCTTATTTTAAAACATTCTGTATGCTGTACTATCCATTCTGCAATGCATGTTTTAAAAACTCAGTTTGCCCTCAGCAGTATTATTTGTTTTTAAAAACTATTCAAATTGCATTCAGCTAGGATTTGATTAGAAGAAAAGTGAGATCACTTTGCTCTCTGTGCTAGGTAATAAACAGTTGCTCTAACCTTGATTATCTCAGCAACAGAACATAATGTGCTGATCATATGATTTCTGCATTGACATGCTTTTCTGAGAAGTCAAAGTACAAGAATTTTAAATGCTCTTACTCAGGAAATGGGGGAGAAAAATATAGATTTTATTGGCTAAAGCACGAGTCATCAGAGAAGATCACATGGACTGTCATTCTGTCGCTGTTCAGAATACAATGTACACTCACATATTATCTGTAAGATTTTCCCCATAATATCTATGATAGAAAAAAACACATACACAAATGTGTGTTAAAATGCAGGAGGACAAACTGGTTTTGGTTAAGACCCTTATACACGGACCTACACTGTTTATTAATAAAAGTTGTTAACATCTTTCTTCCCCCTTCTCACTCCCTAGTATGTTTGCATAAAAATAAAAATAAAAGTTAATAATAATAATAATAATAATAATAAAATCCCTGATCTATTGTTGTGGGTTTTTGTTGATGTTGTTGTTGTTGTTGTTTTTCCTCTTTCCATCTTTCCATTCTTCTCTTTAAGGGTTATGACATGTTAGGCTCTTAACTAGGATGGCTGAATTAAGAGTCAAAAAGTTCCTACTTCTTTTATTTTTTCCAGAATCCTGTAAAGCTGCAGTTCAGAATGGAGAACAGAAAAAAAAAGACTTAGAGTGAAGTTGCACTGGGTGAACAAGAGATGTTGTGCCCTGTTTCCCTCTCCGGCTGGGTCCTCTAAGGAGAACTACCATCCTATCATGAAGTGCAAGTGAGAAGAGAATGACAGAATTGGGCAAAGTTATCCAGACCTTTTTCATTTGAAACACAGCTCAAATTTTAGTGAAGACCTGTCTGACACAAGCACAGCAAAAACTTGGAAAGTTGTTGTATGCATTCATCCATGTTAGATCTCATTTTTACAATCTAGTAAAATTGTGCAGAGTAAAACTTCTCATGAAAAGTTTGGCCGAAAATTTTCCCTGAATATGTTCACAAATCAGTTGCAATCTGAAGGGTACTGTGAAGGGAGTGAGTCCTGGGAGGATTTCATTCCTGTGCATCATGGAAGGGCAATCAGGCCTGGAAATCAATGTCTGATTTAGTTTTCCAGTTTGTTCTAAGGAATTTGTTGTTGTTGTTCTTTACAGTATGCTCTTTCAGCTGAGATCCTGTTCTCTGCCCATTTTTTATTATTTTTTTCCCTCTAAGATGCTATACTTTTCTGTTCATATGAGTCCTCTGCACAGGTATCTGGATAAATGTCATTTGGGTGGTTAGTCTAACTTGAGACAGCAGATAAGGAAATGGGATAAAGGCATTTACTGAATTTAGGATGAGTTCCCATATTTCTTATTGGATCCTTGTCTCACTCGGGAAAATAATTTCCTTCTTATTTCAAACTCCTCCCAATTACCCCACTCTAAGAAATGAAAATAAATAAATAAATAAATAAATTTTAAATATATTTATAAAGTACAATGATACATATACATATACATGCATATATGTGTATATATTCTGTCCAGTCTTTGCACATCTTGTCCATGCTGGTCTCTAGGTAATGACTGTCTTTTCCTACAAATGTACATATATAAAGATCCAGTTTATGCAGCAGTCACAAGAAAAGATCAAGGAATTGCCTTTCTCCTACAGGAAAGCTTCATGTGCATGTGTCTGAGTGAAAGAATCATTCTGTCCTCATGGAGAGGGCCATAGTTTTAGGCTTTTTGCTGGCTCACTCTCATATGTTAGTTTTACTTACATTTACTTTACTTTACATTTATCTCATAAATGCTGAAAATGTACTATCTGAAAAAGGCAAGCTCTCTCTGTAATGCAATCCTATGGCTTTAGGAGAGAGGACTTCTTTTGGAAATTTTAACACTTATGGAACATTTTGGGAGGATTAACTTTTTTATCCTGCTGTCTTGGAAGATATTCAACACGTTGCCAAGGGTTCCTCATCTCTCTCAGTAAATCCCTTTCCATCTTTTCTGTGGTGGGTATCTTAATTAAGTGAAACGATAGAAGATTTTGGCCAGAAAATTTATAAATGTCATATGCAGTTGCTTTTTCAGTGTGGTTCCCTGAAAGATCACACAGCATATTGTTAAATGAATGGAGAAGGTAGGTGTGGATGACTGCACAATTGTTATTACAGGACAAAAAAAAAAAGCAATAGCAAAAATATAGTTACATCAGAAATGAAATGATGCCTGCCAATATGAATTTCTCTAATACTGTCCTTGCTAAATAAAAGCAATAGGGAGCCTAAACTGTGTAGGTGCTGGGATAGGTAAGCAGGACATGAACCGTTGAGAAATAATTTAGCAATATCCTATCCTTTTAAAGAAAAATAACTGAAGACTTTGAAGTCACTGTTTGGGATATCGCCTCACAGCTGAGTGTGTGCCAGCTGGACAAGAGATATTCAGCTAACCTGACTTTAATCATTATAAGAAATTTTAAAGTATTAGTTGGAGAGAAGAACTCGATTGATGTATCTGTTGAATCCAGACCTTTTTCTACCAGTTCTTAGGAAATCCCTCCACCATCATCCCTTGAATTTTCTTGAAAATAAAAGATCTGAAATAATTCTAAAGAGAATGTTTCTATTTGACTAATTGATTTCACTGTCTGTACAATCACATTAGGGCCTTGCTAAACAAAATCAGCACAAATAAGACTTGGAGAGTGAAGGATGACAAGAGGTTATTATGGTTATGCATTGGTAACATTACATAAATAACATAGTTTTTTATGTTTATGCATTTGCTAACAATCTTTATCTGGCTTTATTTATTTCTTTATTTATTTTTCTTTCCCTTAGTCTATGATCAGAATTTAAGTGCAGAACACACAGGAGGAAGTCTTGATTTGTTTTACCCCTTCCAAATCCATGGCAGCTGGTGGTTTTGCCATTCATGTCACACGAGCTGGGCCAGCTGCCAGGTTAGCACTGTGTAAATTTTCAGAGAAATAAGCTCAATTTCCTACATGGTCACCTCTTAATAAGTGTTCATAGGAAATATTTGAGGGGTAGAATTTTGCTCCAGACTAAATAGCCTAAATAGAGGTGTCTGCATGTGAGGTAGGTGTCAAATCCCTCTATACTCCAAAATTATGATTATTTGAGGGTCTGATTTATTGTTCAAATACAAGATATATAGTACCAGGTAGGACTTTTCAGGGTATCCCACATTGCTTCCATTTGTCAATTCAAAAAGATATATGCCTTTTTTGGACCCTGTGTAATATCTACCAAGCCTATAGGCTACGATTTGTCTTACTTCATTCACATGTGGGCACCTAAATGTCAGAGTCTTAGTCTGGAGCTGCATCCCTCCAAGCACAACAAAACAATATCAATTTTTAGGTATCTCCATTATATAAGTTGATGGTAAGGGTGGTATTTCTTTTTCTTCTGTCTCTTTAAAAGACTTTTTAGATACAGAAATGTATTTGCTGTTAGGTTTCATCACAACTTCTTATTTCATCTTATGATGCTTGGGATATGAATTTTTCTAGTATGATTCAACTTCCTGTAAGTAAAGTGCCAGCTTTCCCACAAGTGTTACTTTCGGTGGTCCCATGCATTGTGTGCTGAGCAGCAGGCAGAAGGAAAACCTACCAGTCCTGTCTTAGTATTTGGGCTGTGTTGGAAATGGAGGCAAGAAAACTGGTCCCAGCAGTTAGTCATTTCTTAGTCAGGAATTATTTGAAATAAAATCAATATGTCCAAGTTTTAGATCACAGTGACTCCCCACATATTAACATTGTGTTAGAAGACCAAAGAAATAATATTTATTAGATTAAGATATGTTCAAACAGATACGTGAGATACAAAGATTGCCTTCATGAAGCTAATTTTACTATCAAGGACTTTTTTTTCTCCCTAGTATATTGAATTGATTGAAATATTGCTACCTGAAGGCATGGCATTCTTATTTTCTTAAAAAGCTTTGTCTTATTTCTGTTCTTTATCCAGCTAATTAATTTAGCTTTCTATCATAATCTTTCTTTTAATCACTGTCTTTCCAATTTCTTCTTTTCATTCAGATCACCTACTTTCCACTTATGTCCTCATGCTTTAATTCCTTACCACAGAGATCAGTGACTATTTGACTTGCTAAATCATTATAAGAAATTTTAACCCAAGCCTATTAACCTCAGACAAAGTGTTTTGGAGCTTTTCATTTGTATGCAGTAAGGATGCTCTTCAGAGAGGGAAAAAAAAAAAAAAATCCAAAAGAAATAGAAATCAATATCTTAAATTAGTCAAATGTTCAATATGGTATTGGTAGCTGTTACATATTTTTTCTTCTTCTGAGATTTAAATACATATGATCAGCAATTACTGTTACATTTGCATAATAGGACATTTTTTTGATTAGCATATCTTGGACTTCTGTTTGCATTTTTTAAGTGTGGTTACTTTTATTTTTTAATTTGTCCTTTTTGTCTTCTTTATGTTCTGTTATACCTAAACATGTTTTCTTTTGTTCTTGTTTTGTTTTCCTGAGGGCTTGCTGTCTCCAAAAGCTTTGTTTAGTGTTTGTTTTTGTAGTTAACAAGACACAGTAATGGGATAGCAGGAAAGCAAGGCATACGACATATTAAAGTTTAATGAATAAATTGTGAAACCATGTGATAAATACCATTTTTTCACAGGAGGCAGCCAGGAAATGGTGTGATGCAGCAGGAGGTCCTACAAAAACTGTGATATACTTTGTAGATGATCAGTCTTTCATGTTATTTCAGGTTTGTGTACTCTGAGGGAACTTTTTTGTGTTTTCATAAGACATATATTTTGTATGAATTTAAACACCTTAACTGCAACTATAGCCACTGAAAACTTCACCAAAATGAGTTGGACTAAGTTCTTGGTGTAATATCAAGAGAGATGTTTTTATTGACCTTTATTTTTATTAGATTTAGAGCAGTTAGATGTAAGACAGTGTTTAGGTAGCTAAATAAATGTATAAAAAAAATCTTCAGTGCCATCAATTGAATTTTCAGCTGCCTAGAAGTCTCTAATAATTTTGTGCCAGAGCATCCTTATGCCTTTCTGTACATTTTGTTGCTGTTATATTATTTGTAAAATACTGCAATTACTTTAGTATCAGTGCAAAATAAGTATAATTTTGTTATCATTGTTTCATTTCTTCAGACCCTCAAAATATAATAGATTCTTGATACAGTTTTACTCATAATATCTTGAGATCTCATACAAAACGTTAGCCAGGTCAGTTTCATTTTCCTGTTCATGGTTTTGCACTGTGAATTCATTGATTTCTGTAATTAAATGAGTTGGAAGTAAATAACAGCCCTTTGCTGTATGTTACTCATCAGAGTTGATGGCTGAATCTTAATAAGCTGTTTAGTGTGATCTTGAGCCAGAGCAGATAGGTGTTAACAGTTTCCCTAGTGCTACAATTCCATGTAGCAATCTGTGGTTATAATTGACTCTGCCAGGACAAAAGAAAGAGGAGGTGGAATGGCATTAGATTAAAATGAGGCAGCGTAGTGCAGACTGGTTAAGTCAAAGAATACAAAATTCTTTCCATTTTTGTGTAAACTGAATTCAACAGTTAAAATTTTCTTCGTTCTTTCAAAGTGATTGCAGTGTTTTAGATTCAGATACAGGTCTGGAGAAAGAGATCCAAAAGCATTCCCTCTTTGGTAACAGAAAAAAAAATGCAAATATTAAGACATTTAATTATCAAGGATAATGGTAATATTTTTGTAGTGTTCTTTATAGTCTTCAGTGTTCTTGTGTCAATGTTGTGTAGTCAACATGCATTACAAGAGTATAAAAACAATGTTATTGTGGTGCTCTTTGAACTCCAAAGAATCAAGACATGGTTATTGTATTAAAAAGGATAACACAGAACAAGGGTAAGAAACACAGTATCAACCCATACAAAGAAAAACTCTCAAAAAATATATATTTTTTTAGAGTGGTAAAACAGGGGTGATACAAGGAAAGAAGCTTAAGATATGAAATAATTTACAGAGCTTAGAAAAACTGTCCATCCAACAGTTGGTGGGTCTGATTTTATCTAATCTTTGCTCTTGGGTATAAATTTCCAAAATGGTTTGGAATAGTTTAGAAAAGTTTCAGTTGGCCATGAAGAAAAATCATTTTTTACTTGAAACACAGAGAGTCCATCAGTTTGTTTGGAACAGGTGTAAGTTACACTGCCTCCTTTCTTCCCAAGGATCTCATCAATTGCCATGAAGTTACATGAATTGCAAGATGGAAGCAAAGCCAGAGAGCTCTGTCAGGTTTGTAATGATATTCAGCTGAGTGCCTTCTCCCCACACGTATGGCTGTCACACCACATCTCAATTCCTCTGTTGTCTGTGTGTACATTAAAACTAATCAGCTTTCAGTATGTTTCTCCACAGGCTCGTATGAAGAAACATACGCTGCTTGTTGCTTCCAAATGGCAACTCTTTAAAAGTGACTATCAGCATGCAAGTTTTCTCTTGCTTATGAAATAGCTGTGTTATACTGGCAGCAGAAATAGACATTTCTCCCTTCTCCCTTATGACACTGTCCCACACCATGCTTACCTTTACATATGTACTGTTTCCATTCACACCCTTCTGTTGCTGGTCTTTTAAGTCTGACAGACCCTAATAGTTCAGCTTGAGAGGAGACTTTCCAACTGGCATGTTCCTGTCTGATGTATTTTGTCATAGCTGGGAACATCACTTGTGGCCAGAGTCTGATTGAAATGAAAGCAAACTGAGCGATCCATCCTTCAATCACCCACTTGAGGAAAGTTTTGGCATGATTCATTCTCAAGATGTTAATATACAAATGAAAGTACTCTAACAGTGTTTGGAGTTACATAAGATAATAAAAATGAGCACCAAAGTTTAGTTTCAAATAAATCCCCTTACAAGCCATCTTATGATGAATAGGAATCACAAACAGGAAGTTTAAGAGACTGTTTCCTCCTGTTTCGTATTGGACTTTGCAGCTGGTAGCCAATACAAACAATAAAGGAAAAAAATATCTCTGATCTACTGCACATATACAATGTTTTCTTCCTTGTGGCAAGCCAGAGATTTATAAGGCACATGTGGCCATGCTGAGGAGAAATTATGTGTGCTGGAAACACAAGTTTCAGTGCCTTGAAGGCTTTAAGTAAAATAAGCCTAACTGGAAAGCCATTTCAGAAAATCATTCCCAGAGGTGCTTTTGAGTGGCACCAAGGCAGAAAGAAACGGCAGACAGCAATACCTAGCAAGAACCAGCAATCTGAGAGATGCAGATAAATTTCCATCTGGCTGGAAATCCTGAATTTGTATCAAGCACCTGGCTGTCCTCTCCACAGCAACAGAGCTGGAACCAAAAGACCATGCTGGGACACCCTGAGATTACAAAACAATAAACTACCAAGAGGCTTCTCATGCATAATCATCTTCCAAGGAATTCTAATGACAATTGTGTGTTAAAAAGAAGTTAAAGAACTCCAGAAGGTAAAGATGGTAGGAAGGTTGCTATACACTTTTTGTGCAGTAAAAATACAATAGGTATCTGAATAATGTATACTTTCATTTTAATGGAAATAGGTAAATCCAATGATGAGGATACTCATCATGTTCAATAATGTCATTTGTTAGTAGCCATACAGTACAGTAGTCTTAAAGGACTTTGGAAGAGATTAGGAAAATCCAGCTAGCTATTCTAGGGATCACTTAATCCTGTGTATAAGGACTGGGTAAGAAATAATCATCACATCTATGTCAAGTGATAGTGAAAATTTTGAACTTGACAACTATTATAGTGCAAACGGGATGAGCTTTAACCATAGCTTGTCTCCACATAGGCAAATTCCTCTATCTCTGTGAAGATATAAGAAGGAATTTAAAGCAAGAATATGAAAGACTACTAGCAAAATGAAGTTCAGGAGAACAACAGAATACTAGCTAATGCAAGTAAATGCAAAGCTGTCAAAGCTCTGGAATAGTAAGAATACTGAAGGGACAATATACATAAGATTAGCTTTTTCGAAATCCTGGTGCGGTTTCCCTGAGTGGGACATTGGACTCAGTCTGTAGGAGCCTAAGAAGGGACATAGCTGGTAGCTGGTGTGGGAGTGACACCTTAAAGATATCCATTGTTTGGTTCCTACTTACCGATTTAGTAATCCAGGATAGTAACTTCACATAGTAAAAATCTGTTTCAGGCCATGGAGTGGAACTGGAAAATGAGAAGTCGTTCTGCGGAAAACACAGGTAAAATTAAGTTGAATGTTATTCAGTGTAAGAGATAAAAGCTGTGGGTTTCATCTGTCACTAATGCAATGCCCTCCAAAATCTTAGACTAGAATTTTTAAAGGGACTATTGAAAATACACCATTACTTTTCTATTTCAGATAAAAATGAACTTTAAATTTGTTGTTTTCTGAACACTTAAAATAGGGGCAGAGTGCTGCCTAGTAGCCAATAAGATTTTGTTTTCGTATAGACCACTTGTACGAATCAGAGAGAAATTAAGAGTATAATAGATGAGGAGATGAGGAATGTAATTTAATGGAAAAAAAAATATATATATATATATAATATTTATTAACAAAGAGTGTAGAGAATTTTTCTTGGTAAAAAAAAAAAAAGTCAAAATTGAACAATCACAGATAACAATAACTTTGCTAAAAACACATCCATTTCTAAGTTCTCCAGTGAGGAAAACAATAAATACAAATATGTGATAACAAATGGCGACAAAGGAATGAAAAGGAAAACAGACATAGCTACCAAGATGTATTGATTTTTGAAGTTCAGAAAATGGATTAGGTAGTTTAAAACATCAGTGGGAAAATTTATAGTGCATGCTGGTAAGGTAACTTAAGAAATTAAACTATATTTGGGCCATAGCAGCATCTATAACCTTTGCAAAATATAACCTTAGCAAAATATAGAAAGTAAAATTATTAATTCTTTCTGAAATATTTAAGATCTGTCTATCTTTTTATTAAAGATAAACACTATTTTATTACATAATGATGATAAAAGACATTAAATTCACTTATTAATGAGATGGGAATTTAATATTATCTATGACATATGTATGTGTATATACATACATTAAGAAAAAAAAAGTCAGAGAACTTGTCTAAGATACTCTTAAAAAGCTGGCTAAACTCATTGGCCTGTTGATGAAACATTTAAAAATAAATAAATAAATACATACATAAAATTGGAATATCAGGGAAATTGCAGGTGTTAAAATGCCAGACACCATGAATTTGTGGAAAACAATTATCAGGGCTGATTTCATTCCCTCAGAATAAAAGTTAAACAGTTTAGCCAGAAAGTTAAAACAGAAAAGTTTACTACATACACTCAAGAGACTCCATGGAACTTCATTTAATACATTAAACAACAACAACTGTGACTGTGTAACCGTTATACAATAACAATAAAGTTAAATAGATTAAGAACTAGACAAACTGTGAGTATGACATTAGTTACAAATTGATATCTAATACTAAAAGAAGCTATTTCTAATACATACCTAAGAGGACTAAACACAGGTCTTTATTTGTTTCTTAAATCAATGGCTAGGAGAAGCCATGAATAGTCTTAATCTAAACCAGTTAAAAGAATCTAAAATCAAATTTCTATTCCAGGCAAGTCACCTAAGCTGATTTTACAGAAAATGAAGTTTACTTAGTGTGTCTGTTTTCTTTTGTGTGTATGTATGTACATTTATACACTCATGTTCAGGGGTAGAGTGCATGTATGAGTCTATAAATTTCCTCTTGGAAGAAAATCTCTTGTGAAACATACATCATATTTTCTGGGTCAATTTCTTAAATAACAATCCTGTCTGAAAATCTCTCATCTCACAGCCTACTCAATATTCAAGCAACTGATCTCCAAAAAATTAAAAACACTGAAGTGAATGTCATTCAGGAATGTCCAAAGATTTCAGACATAACTAACTTTGATGCTAAGAAGACAACAAAATGTCTTCTTGCCATTTTTTTTTTTCAATGTAAGTCTCTCAGAACCAATCTCTTAAGCCTACAAAGAGCCTATACAATCACAAATACAATCATTGCTGATGTGGAGATTGGACCAGCTACCATAGATGTATCCCAGCAGATCTGGGAGATGGAGCTGGTAGAGTAATGAAGTTCAGACAGAGAGGAGATTGGTAGGGATGGGGTCACAAAACCTAAAGTTGAGCCTTGCAGCTTGTTGACATTGGACCACTCTCTAAGCTGCTGCCGCTTAGGGATGAAGTCATTTTAGCCCAGGAGTCTTGCTAGTTGCTATTCATAATTCATAGTGCTTAAGGCCAGAAAAAGCCATTAGCTCATCTAGGCTGGTCTGAAAGTTACCCCTATATTGAACTATAACTAACCTTTGACTAAAGTGTAATTTGTATTTAGTGAAAACATGTAGTTGAGATCTGAAGACTTCCAGAAACAAAACAGACACTAGGTCCCTTAATTAGATCAGGTTTAAAATGCCAGTAGCCCAAATGCAGTTTTGAGAAGGGCAAAGTTTCAAGCAGACAAAAAAGACTGGCCAAGGCCCTGCTCTTATTTGTCCTTTGCAACACTTTTATCTTTCCATGTGACTCTAGCTTGTCCCATTATTTTGTGGAAGAGAAGGAAAGGGACAGGGAATCATGTAAAATGTAAGTTAAATTCTAAAATGTAAAAGTCGAACGAACAAATAAACAAAAAAAGATTTATAAATCAAAAATATTTTGCTTTTTTTTTATTTAGAAGATTGTTTTTCTCTACCTCTGAACTTGCACCTTTGCAATATTTCAAAAAAAGGTCATGATAATATATTTTTTAAGAGGAAAGCAGGCTAGGAAGACAAAAAATAAACAAACAAACTCAGAAAAAAAAATTTAAAAAAAAGATTTTTTTAAAATGAATGAGAAACTTACTCACCTGATCTGGAAAATTAAATATGATTTATGCATATGATTTAATGCATTAGAAAAATCAATAACAGAATATGTTAACATAAAAAAGATTGCAGCAAGTTAATGTAGATTTTTAAGTAAAAGTATTGACTGAAGATTCTAATCAGCAAAATGCATAAAGGTTAATCTAGAACATGCTTAGGAATAAATGAATTCAATTTGAGTGTATCACTAAAATTATTTTTTGATCTAATGGAGTGATAATTGAATTCTTTTTCTAATCTGAAGCAGGGGAGATAGTAGCACCACAACATAATTACTTGTCTGGTTAAATACATCGTCCTTTTTTTTGTGGAAATAATTTGCTTTCAGATTCACGCTGAGAAGCTACCAGCTCCTCTTTATCATAATATAATTTAACAAAATGTAGCATTCCTTCTTCATCAAATTAAACCAATTTGGAAAATTGAAGAGTCTTTGGGTCTCAGCTCTTCAATCATCCTCCATTGTTACACTCAGATGAAAAAACACGGCATTAAAAATAAAAGATTCAAAAAGGGACTGTCTTTTCTTATAAGTAAGATGGGGGTGGGGTGGAACAGAGGGAAGATGTCGCTTAAGATGAAAATGACGCAAAGGATTTTGTGAGAGACACAGACTGCTTGCTGGGATTGCTGGAGCTCTGTTAAGGCCAGCTCAGGGATGCCTACAGCCAGAGCAGCTTATCCCAGCGGAGCAAATCCTCAGGCTGAGTAACCCTAAGTATCAGAGATAATGACCACATCTGCCTTACTCCACTCCCACATCATGAAAGGCAGCATTACTGCATGGTAACTGATTCACGGACTTTGTTTTTGTTTTTGCAATTCCTTGCAGCAAGTCTTGGTGTGAAGAGTATGTACTTCACTGAACTGATCACTAGTACAGGTTCTGTCCTGTCTGTTAATGCTGGAAAATAGTGCTGCCTATTTATTTTAAAAGATTTCTGAACAGTTTCATCCTCAGAATTGCTGGCTATATAATAACATTATGAGGTTGAAAACTTCTGATGTTAAGTATCATTTTAATTCCCAGGTACTGATAGTTGTCTCACATGCTCTGAGTTGAGAGCCCATGCTTATTCAACACACCTCACTGAATAAATAGGTGCAGGGGGCCCATATGTGGCAAAAGTCTTTCTCTAGCATGTCCTTAATTAGATCTTCTCTTAATTAGGACATCTCAAACAGAAATCTGTTACACACAATGTAATGTAATTTCAGCGGACCATGTTGACTAGCTCTCTAATAGCAAATAGTGTGGCCCAATAAGAGCAGAACTACAGGGTAAAACAGCTGATGTTGAGGACCAGATACCTGTGCTTTGATGTATGAAATGTTTTACTTCAAACCATGACCTTGCCCTGTGTCTTTCACCCATCAGTAATGCAGTAATATACTGTCATATGTTGGCACACTTCTGAAGTACATTTTGTAGAAAGTCTTCAAGTATGGCTTCACTTAAAAGGAACAAATTCACATACTTCAAGAGTACAAAACAGCCCAGTGAAGTGGGAGACTACCCAAGCATAGTGAGTGGAAACAACTGGGAGATTTCCTTCCCAAATTACCGAAGAAGTAAGGAATATGGTAACTGGTGAATATAACACTAAGACTACTGGTATATTCACCCAGAAAGGCAGTAAGAGGCAAATGAAAATTAAATATATTAAAATCAAGAAAGGATATTCTAGGCACATACTTTATCGTTTGCAGTCATTACCTTCCATCTCTGTTTTTTCCACTTCCCCCAGTCTGTGCTCACTGTTTAAAATAGATTGATTGAATGGTTAAGAATGGTCTCTGAGCTCCAGTGAGATTATATCAATTATTTAAAAGTGTTAAAATTTTGGCAGGGATATAATCCACCTTCTCACTTTGAAGACAATCTGGAGATTAATACAAACATGCATTAAGGAAGGAAATTCAGGCAGGGCAAAGCTAGTGTGACAAAATGAACACTTGTACTCTACTATTGCAGCATGAGAAGGGAATTAGCTGTCAGATGATAAACAGGATGAATTGCCTGCTTGTCATATCAAAAGCTTTTAGCTTTAATCTGAAGATAATGGATATATTGCAAGTTTTACAGTGATGAAGTTGAATTTTGGCTCATAGTGAGGAATTTAAAAATGAAGGGTCTTGCCCTTTCGTATTAATATTTTTAAAGTTGTTTATTTTCTGTAAACTATGCAGACAGGGAACATATCCCAGTAATCTGGAAGTGGGAGGTTGTTATTTTGGCCAAACTATGAGTCTTTATTAACTATTGTGTATAAAAAACCAAATAAATAATAATTGATGTGATGTTTATAATAACATATACTAAATGGTAAAGGCAGAGATGAACATATGACACATACTCAGAATGTATTCAACACCAGGAAATTAGGGCATAAATTCATGATCTCTGCAAAACCTACTCTCGGGATTTAAGACTGATGTTGACCACCATTAGTTCATTACCATCTTCCTAGCTGAGTCACAGTAACAGATCTAATGATTGCTTCTAATCGATTTCAGTGTGGTCAGTCACCTTAATAGACCATTAAATCAGAGAGGCTGGTGATTTAAAATAGTCTAGCTGACATTGCACCGTAGCAGACTAAGAATATTTGCACATTTTGTCACCAGAGCTCAATTCTGGGAATGGCAAAAGAGAGCTTTATAGAGATAATGGACAAAATAGACAAAAACTTCATAAGCTGCTCAAGCTAGGTTTATAAAAGCAGGAGTTTCTGTCTCTATCCTTGGATTGGTCATTGAAAATCAAATTAGAAAGGATATTTCTGAACATAACTTGGTTAGAGGCAAACTATCATAATTCTGAAAAGCAAATCTGACCTCTTCAGGCTATCATATGTGTAATTATGCAGGTAAGTCAAACATAAATAGTCAGTAATTGACTTACATAATTTTTCCCAAGTTTTTTTTTTTTTTTAATCTCTGTAGTCTTGGAGAAGATCTTGTGCACTTAACCTACATCTGAAACAAGTTTTTGCTAACTTCTTAATGTGCTTTACATCTGTCTGTTGTGAGCAGGGAGAATAATATTTGTTATATATAAACTACAGCATGAATTAGTGCCAGAATAGCACCTTATCCATCTATGCTTATGCTATGCAGGCACAATGGCAGATGATAACAGCTTTACTCCAGAAACAGAGGGAAGATATGTTTCTTGACTGGATATCATTCAAGAGTAGTGGGAAGCTGCAGCTTCCCAGACCTGCACCCATGTGAATGGTGAAGGTGTTTTTAATTCTACGATGATGGAAACTGGTGGTGCTCAACGTCAGAGACAACAAGTTGTGTTATAGGAACCTTCTTCCTACCACTGTCCTAGTGACAGACTCTCAACAGAGACCAGAACTGCTAATAGGAAAATCTGATTGTTTTCAGATTGTAATCAGATTATAGATTATAACACCTTCTACTCCTTATGGGAAAAGTTTGTGCTGAAAGGAACTTAAAAAGCTGCAGCCTGTCTGCTATTTGTTATTAGTCAACACCACTTCTAGTGTAAGTAGCAGTAAATTTGATTTAGATCTTAGTTGCCATTAACATATCAAATGTAAGAAATTATATATATATAGTGTATATATATATATATGTATATATATACTATGTATATATATATAATTTTCTTCTAAATATAGTTTAAAGTACTGAATTTGGCTTTTCCTAAAGTAAATCTTACCAAACCTGTTATATGCTCTTCAAGTATTTTTATAGCTTTTTCTTATTCCATGTTAGATATTTCAGGAGTAGATGTGTTGGTTTTTTTTTTGTTTTTTTTTTTTTTTTCTCCAGTAGTACTTCTTAAATCTTTCACAAATGTATACTTTTAGAAGATGAAATGCTCCAATAAATACTTTGTATTCATTTTCAAAGATAATAAAATTAGAATTCTTTAGAAATTCTTAGAAAATTCTTTATACTGCTTTTCAGTACAGTCCCAGACACGTGTACCACATTCAGTAATAAGGTCTTCTTGCAAATCTTCCATCAGAACCATGTTGAAACACTGTTTTGCTGTAAGTTATAAAGCTGCTGTAGGCAGATTTGGCTTCCAACAGCAAACTAGTGAAATCTGCTGATGGAAGCTGAATTTAATTCATAAAAAGTCCCCCCAGTGAATCTTTTATGGCTTACAGGTAATTAAATATTCTAGTTAAGTATCTATTTACATGCCTTGTAAAGAAACGGGAGGGGAAAAAAAGTGTCAAATGAAGCCTCATGCAAAAAAGGAACATGGCTTTGCAGCAACAATGCTGATTTTAATAATCTAAGGACAAAGGTTGAGCTTATGTTACATGAAACATGTGGTTGTCCTCCTTCTGGGTTGTCAAAATTAAAGAGTTTAAATTATAATATTATTTCATGTCACATATTTAATTACTATCCCTTCTTTGACCACTGTCCATTTTTTATTTCAAAGAATAAAAGATCGTGAAGGATTTATTTTTTTTTTAAATTTGCACACATACAATGGTATCTTTCAATATTCTTTTCAACTGAACAGTTGATATGTTGATTAATGTTGGAGAAACAATTTGTTTTGAGAACCGCTTTAAAACAATTATATGTTGAAAATGTCTTTTTGAAATAAATTATGTATTTTTTTCTTTTCTTTTAACCAAAACATTTACATAATTGAGAAAAAACTTGTTAACAGCCTCTATTTGTTTCCTTTGTGTTTTATTTTCCCATTTTCCAGTCAGATGTGATTTTATTTATTTTTTTATTTGTTTTGTTTTTCAAATGGATAACAATATTTTGTAATACTTAATATTATGTTTAATTTAAAAAATCTGGAACTCTTATAATAAATATAATTCTTATGATTTCCTTAAGCAATAGTAGAATAATAGTCTGCTTATCAAAATCAGATCCTCAGTCTGCTTATCAGAATCAGATCTTTTTTTTTTTTTTTTCCTGAATGAACTGGTGTTGTACTTTTTTTTTTTTTTTTCAGAATGAAAAATGCTGTATAGTTTTATTTCTTCATGTTTTTTTAACAATAGGAAACTATCTATATTAATAGTAAATAAGTATTTACATTCCTAATAGGGTTTAAACTTAACCACTTTGATAGAAATAAACAAAGAGAACTCATGAGTCCTTTAAACTTATTATATATCGCAACCTCATAGTCTTATCAAAACTTTTGCGTAGCTATATTACATGTAACCTGGAACTCCTGAAGTATCTGTGATAAGTACTTGATTAATACTGTGCTTAAAGCTCATGGAATATAAAACAAAGGACCAACTATTCCACATTATATTTAGTCTATAGGTATTAGAATATGAATTTAACTCCTTAAGGGTTATATTTTTTCCATCTCTTTCCTTGATGGTTTTTCCTTTACTTGCTCTTCTAAAAACCATTTTTCAAAATGTATGAAGCAGATGGCAAGATTGTTGTTATTTGTTTCTTGTTCTGAAATTACATAAACATTTTAAAACAAGTCTTCTTTCGTTGATTTTTAACATTTTAAACTTGTCAGTCAAGATGGGCATCTTAGGAATCAAACCCACAACTCCCAGACTGCTCATACTCTCCCAAAGCTTAAATTAAGATCGTCTTGCCTAACGGGGAGATGGGTATAAGACTCTCTAATATAAGAACAGAGAGAGATACAAAGCAAAAGATTACACAGAATGTGGGTTCCTTCACTGAGTATTAAAGCAGTTATACCAATGAAAAAAACAACAGGTGATCTAACATAGATTAAACATACAGAATGAAAAAATAATGGTGTAAGATTAGATATGAAATAGACATTGAAAAAAATATGTACATCTTGTAAAGAATAGCCAGTTCCTTATTGTACTTCTGCTGACAGAAAAAAATTCTATCCAAACTTTCTCTTTATACTTGAAATAACTACATAAAATAATTGTTTTCTGAGAATAATATGGTGTTTGTTTTCCTTTCATAACAATCTCCATAGTTTTGAATATTTTTGACATCTTTAAGGAAAATAAAAGGAAGAAAGATGAAAAGAAAAAAGAGGAAAGATTAAAAGAGAACCTTCAGGTTGCAAACAAGAACTTTGGTGGTCAATTCACTTTAAACTTCTATTTGACAGAGTTCTTACTGTAGTTGAATTTCAGGACAATTTAGCAGAAAATCCTATCAATACTATTTACCACTGACAACTTAGGATCAAATTATAGGACCTGGACTGATAACGATTTCAAGGGATTCCCAAGCATTTTGTGGATTTCACATCGGAGGAATAATTCATGGAAGCACAGAAGCAGATAACAGCTTTGCAAAGCCATTGGTATGGAATGGGATCTGGATGATTTTTCCGTTGGACTGTCCCAGCAAGAAGACATCTAGGCTGAAGAATTATTTTGGAGGCAGTTGTTGTTCGTAACTAACATGACTCTTTTTCTGCTGAAGATCAAAATAATTCACAGGGAGAAATATAGCACTTATTCATGCATCCAATTAATCAAAATAAGAGTGTACGCCATTAATTTTTCTTCTTTTCTAATGATATCTAATGAAGCACTTCCTTACAGTGTGCATGTACAATCAGAGTGTGAGTTTGATAAGTACCTACACCCACTTTCATCATTCAGACAGAATATTAAAAATATATATATACTGCAAATTCTGTGTATATCCAGCTAAAAAGCCAAGGCAAAAACTGTTCAGATCTGTCACTGAAAATTGTTAAGAAAAGTTGAAAAAAACCACCTACATATTTCACCAAATACAAAATAACTAGATTGTTATCTAAATTGTTATTATTAATAATAACAATGAAGATATATAAGTTTTGAGCATTAGAAAGTAGGAAGAGCAGAAGAAAATAAGCCATAAAAAAACGGTAATTGCTTGTATCTTTTTACAGTTGACATTAATCTGACAACTCCAGTGTTATCCTCCATCAGGTGAGTAGAGTAATTAGATCTCATACCTGCCCCCTCAAACTCAATGCATAATACAGTGTATATTAGATTCATTAACACTGGAATCGTTTAATGTAGATATAAGTGGGAACAGAAAAATACTTGAAGAGATTAAGTCATAAATCACATATTACAACATTTATTCAACTTGATATATCCTTGTTAGGGTGCAGGTCAACTGTACCTTTTTAACTGTATGTTATCTGAGCTGTCAGTTAATTCAATTCCAAACTCATTTGAATGAAAGAATTTTTGGATGTTGTTTTTACTTGTGTCCTATCATCCATATTCACTAATCTCATTGTGACATGATTAAGGAATTGTGAAAGAAGGAAAGAGGAATACATCATCCACCAACTCAAGTTTTTAATGGATATGGACAATTTGCCTTACCCAGCAACTGTCGTTAACACATCTTGGAGCTTTTCAGTTATTAGTAAAGAAAAAAACTGTTTGGGACCTAGAAACAAGACAAGAAAGAATAATAAATTCTCACGTAAATTCCTTCTTTCATATCTGTTTTTATGATCTGCTCAAAGAGTAGGAGAGCAGAGATGGCTTTCAGCTTATTTGTTGGACAAGCAGTTTGGAAAGTTCCAGTTTCAAAAGTAGGCCAAAATATTCCACTGACAGCTTGCCTCATTGGGTAGTGTTATGGGGCAGGGGAAAGCGTTTTAAATCCTCACCCATTTTATTTTAGGCCATCATGGGGGCGGGTGGGGGAGGGGGTGGTTGAAGCACAAAAGGCTATGGGTGGCACCGTCAGAACAGCAGCCTCTTTTGGTCTAAGAAGAAATATAGGAAATCTCACACAGTCTTCTGCAATACACTTGATGGTACATGGGTCACATGAAGTGCTGCAAACATATATTGGCTAGTTATGGAGCACATCATGACTCCTGGGAATGCCTGACAAAGAGCACATATCATTTAGTTTTTATTTTTTTTATTCAGGATATTCAGTCTAATTCAATTTTTTGGAACACATCTTTACAGTTCCTGAGCTCTATGGTACACTGACAAGCAGTTTGTTCTGTTGGTTCTTCATTTTCTGCAACACTGCCTAAAGTTATTAGCTATAACAAAAAGGTAAAGATGTAGCAGGAGTCAAGCTGTTCACCCAGACCACTACATAGCTTCTCCTGTCTGTGTGAGAGCTTGTATATTTATACTGCCCAAGAAGATTTTCCCTTGAAATACCTTTCTTCTGTTTGAATTTCGAAACAGTTAAATTATGAGAGTTATATTTAAGGCTCCTATTTCCTGGAAGGATAGATTTTCTCTTTTGAAGGCTGCCTAATTATTATGCTTTAAATTTAGATGGCTTGAATTAATTGCAGCAAGGATTTCTTCACAGTGTTGGAACTAAAATGAAGTGCACTAAATAGTGAGGTTTTCAGGCGAATGTTGGAGGTGTTCCACCAAGCCCTTCGCATATCTTTGTGACAGAAGGAGTGCAATGTATTATTTTCTTATTAATTTCCCATTTAAGAAAGTCTTATGAATAATACTACTATGGAACAAAAATAGCTAAATATAGCAGGAGATTTTTATTATTTTTTTTTCTTGTTGTTTTCTGTTGTTGCATCTACCAAATGCAAAAGAAAAGCTGTAATGTGTTTGTTTCCTGGACATTGCGGTGGGAAGAAAAGTTATCCCCAGTTGGCTTAGAGAGGTATTTTGGTCAATTCCCAGTATTTAGAAATGCTTTCTGGGAAACAGATTTATCCCTACTACAGAATAAATTTAACAGTGGTATTTGGCCACCCTGGACTCTTGCTACAGCTAACAGACTGAAGAGGTATTTCCAGGAAATGAATCAGACTTTAGGACTGAATGAACCTACCTATGCAGACATCTATCCTTTTTGTTTGTTTGTTTTTACTGGTAAGAGAAGAAGCCTATGGCATCCACATGCTTCACTTAGGTGCTTGAAGTGATATGAGAGGAGTCCAGAGCTTGTATCTACACCACAGTTTACATATACCCAAGAGGCACAGTGTATTACAAAGAGCATTTCAAGCACTGGGAATTGGAGTCCTGAGTTTGTTCCTTCAAAGGGAGATACTTTGGAAAGGGAGATCCATCTTCTTCTGTAACAATATTCATCAAAATCACTGCTATGTTAAACATCGGGAAGGCCATTTTTAAAATGAAGTTCCTTCCTCTAAAATAGGAAAAATGCTGTGGAGATGCTGGAGAGGATGAGTAATGGAGAGGAGGAGGCCACAGGGGAAATATTTTGGGAAAGGCAAAGAAAGATCAAAAGCTTACAGAAGTGAAAGAAAAAAAATCTTATACCAATTGTCCCATATACCCAAGATTACCCTGTAGGCAACTGCTCTATAAATAAAATATAACTATTTAAATGGGAACCTTGTGGTTTCTGAAGGCAGATGAGCCAAAAAGGTTTTGCTTCTGTCTGACTAGGCAGAAGCTACGCCGAGATTAGTGAAGACCTAGAGGTCACTCTTTGCACAGTTTGAATGCTGCAGTTATTGGAAAGCTATTCTGGCACTTTCAGCATTTTGGTCTTTAAAGAAAACTTTAAGAGTATTAGCAGAGTGGCCAGTGTCTAAGTTGTTCAAAAAAATACAGACTTTACCTTTAGTAATTCATTACCTGATATATAATGCATGGTAAAAGGATAGGAACTCCAGGAAGATGTCGGGGTTTCCCAGCATCACAGTCTGTGTCTACCACTGTTGTAAGTATTGAAGGGTAATAAAATAAAGCATACTGTAAATAATAAATAACCTCATATATATAAAACATATATATCTATAAACAGAAAGCATGAAAATTCCAAACAGCTGAAAAGCTGTAATAGCTCTTAGTGCTTGTGGCACCAACTGTTGACTTCTATTGGAAAGAGCCCAGTTAGTATAGAGTCATTTATAGAAAGAAAGGAAAAAAAGGAGAAAAAAAAAAAAAAAAAAGTTGTCAAAAGAAAAGGCTAAGGAGTAAGGTGATAAAACATTCATTTGATGAGGGACAGTGATTCACAGCGTGTGGGAACCTCAAGGGAATACAAGGGCACAGAGGAAAGAAAACTGCAAACAAACAGGCAAAATGAGAAGAAAAAGAAAAGCTTTTAATAGTAGTTAGAAATGTTTTTGCAGCTGGAGCACAAAACTAGGGTCTCAATTACTTGTCACCATGGAAGATCTGTCCTTTTTCACAGGAAAGCATTTATTCTCTTGGTGTTTTTTTCCAGCAGTGTATAAGGTAAGGAAGTGTACTTGCAAGGTTAAATTGCCCCAGAATTTTCCAAGGGGGAAAATGACTGTGATTCACTTCCTGCCCCTCTTTTACTCCCTATCAGTACAGTTGTGATGTTAAAATACTGCCATGTTTTTGTTTGTTTGTTTGTTTGTTTTTGTTTTTGTTTTCCTTTGGGTCTTCCCTTCATTGTGTGGGTTCATGGTGAGTTTTACGAAGAGACCTGGGAAATCTTGGTCAAGCAGGAGAGTTTAGAGCAGCTGTGTACGCTCAGCTTTCAAAACACAGAGTTCACAGACTAGTTTCTTAGTTGAGGTTAGTTCTTCCTCAGTTGGTTTTGTAACCATGGTGTGTTCAGTTGTTATCTGGCTTCTGGGTCCAGACTTGTCTCCCAAACCTGAAGGAGATCCACAGGCAGGTCCTGGTGAAGATGTGCTGAAACATAGGGCCCCGACAGCTAACCTCAGAAAGTTTTGAAGTGGCAGTTTAAAATGTCTCACTTCCAGCCGTCCTCTGTGCTGCTCTGGCACAGATAATACCACATTGCCACATTAAAAAGTAACCATTATTAGATGGATTTCTGAAGTTATTTTGAAATTCAGCAGGCCTCCACCTCAAGTGAAATCCACGAGTTATAGGCCATACATCTGAAAACGTGGGTCATTATACACAAACAGCATTTCAATTGCCTTGATTTCAAAATACGTATATGAAATGAGTGAAACATCTTAACTGCGCTTACGATCTCTTATCCCCTCTCCTTCTCCCCACCCCTAATCTCACCCCCCGCTAAGAAACTCTAGGGACTAGTGAAGTGGTCATTATTTTTTCATGATGCCTTCCTTATTGCTTAATTAGCAGTACTAGTAAGAAGAGGTTTTGTATTTCATTGAAGGAAATAATATATCAGTTCCTGTTTAATTACAGCTGAACTACTGCCACAAAGAGCATTATAAGATATAACCTCCCTGGAATAAGAAGGATCAGATGTAAGATTCTCTTTGGGATCTATTTATTAGCCTTGATTCAGCAATATCTCAAGGGGAAATGGGTTCATTGCTCAGCCAGCTTATCAACTCCATACTCAAGTGTGAAAAAGGTTTAGTGTTAACTGTTGTATAGCAATGACAATTGTTATTTCCAAATAACAATCGACTACATATGTGTTACCACGAGTCATCACTTCCAGCTGTGTCTTATGAGAACCACTGCTTCCTATTGTTTTGCAGCTGACATATATTGTCATAGAAAACTTTTCTTGCACTGATATTTAAAAAGACAAGGTTGCCTTTGACAAAATATAAGCATATAGCAAACTGGGATTGTTTTGAATTCCACCAATGGTGGAATTAAGTTCCAGACTGTACATCTAAATGTTGGTATCTAGACCCCATCATAGTCAACATAAATCTGGACAATACATGCAGTGATTCTTTGGGAGCCATTCAGCCCACCTGAGGGCAGACAAATATTTCTGGTCAACCAAATAGCTCTTGAGACTCTGAGCATTGTATGGGCTATCTCCGTTGACTACAATGTGATCTTTGGTATCAAAATCACATTTGGATATCTGAGTGTTAAGACCTACATTTCTCTGTCATACTGCATGAATTAATTCCCACCCCAATTTATGTTTATGTCATCACCCAGTAATACTACCAAAATCGTTTGTCTTCCTAGTACCCAGGGAACATTATGGGAAGCACTCCAAAGAGATATGCATATGCCTAATATATATTTGTATAAACAGATTAACTAGCTTGGCTCATGGCCTTCAGCTTTTCAAAAGAGGTTAAATCCCCCTGATCACTAGATAAATCTTGGATTATGAATCAAGCTGTGGAACAAACTGTCATACCAAAAACTCTACATAAAATTTTCAGGATATAGATAGATAGATAGATAGATAGATAGATAGATAGATAGATAGATTCACCTCTGTGAATCTAAAGGCCACTCCTGAGCTGTGGATTTCTGCAGAAGTCTGATCAGCCTTAGTGCCTAAGTGGGATCCAACAAACTGTCAGATTACTTTGACTCGCAGAACAAAAGGGATGTTCCTATATTATTTAATCTGCCAAGGTATTTTCTATATTAGTCAAGGTAATGGTATTTGATCGGTATTTGATTTTCCACTGTGATTGTTACCACATTTATACACCAAACTAACCGTATCAGCAGTTTCCCATTTCACTTCATTAACATTATATATTGTAACGGCTGGTTCTGTTAATGAGATTTGGAAGTTTTATATTAGGGGCACACAGAACAGAAATTGTTAACTAGAAGAAGGATCTTTTTCTGACACATAAAATTATATGCTAATAAAATAGGAATATGATTTCAACAATTGTTAATAAAAAATGATTTTCATATTAATGATTCCAGTGTTTAACTCTGTGAGCAAAAGTTAAGAGTCAGAGTATCCATATTGAGAAAGAAGCACAGATCACTGATATTCCTGCTAAAAGACAGGACTGAAAAAATGCAGATGTCCTTGTTAAGGACATTACCCTTCCACATCTTGGTCCACTTCCCTACATTTTACATTTTATTTGAGCAATATTACCTCATGAAAGGAGATAAAGCTGGAATTCTGCTCACTGCTTGTGGCCATTAGCCTCACAAGCGCTTTCCTAAAGGACAGCCACTTCTTGTGGTAACCAACTTCATACTATGAAACTTCACAGTGATCCAGATGAATGACTTATTTAATTGTTTATCTTTGGAAACTGGTCAATATCAGTGTAAGTTTCTGAAGGACTACTGTAATCTGATACTGACATAAATCTTTTCATGTAGACATAACAGGTATTTGAATAATTTCTGACGGGAATATTTTCACAAGAAATTGCTGCTTGGATTAAATCAGAAATATTTATTATTAACCCTGGGAGGGTTCTTTTAAGTTATGTTTAGAAATTTCAGTTTTAGACAATATTAACTACATGTGAACTTCAAGTCTTCCAGATTCTAAAAGAAAACATTTCAAATCATTACTAAGATATGTTCTGATATATTCTTTACCAGTTCACAGCTAAGACTAAACATTTGTAGCACAAGGCCATCTTACCAGTTATCTGAGATGCCTAAATTAGGAATGCATCTGACTGCCCTGTCTCTGTAGCTTAATGGAGAAATACAGGCACCATAGAAGTGTGTTTCCAATTTTAGGACAGCTATTTTGAAAATGGACTAGACAGTCAACCCTAAGGTTAAAAATTAGAAAAGGTGAATCTATGCAAATATTTTGAATTCTATGGGGTTCAACTCTGTGCCTGGGCAAAACAACTGCTTATCTTTACTGATACATCAGAACATACAACCACTCTTCTCATAACAGAAACTATTACCATATATTTCCCCAAACTTTCATTTAGTCTAGACAGTAATCATTACAGTTAAAGATATGTACCATCAAGTGTATTAACCTGAAAATAAGATAAATGGTTTACTTTGCTATGTTTAGAAGCTTTTAACTCAAGGTCACTTCCTTTCTGGTCATTGTTAGAGGAAGTCAGTTTTCAGTTGGGGATGTAGACTTGTTTTCTTCCTCCTTGCCGCTGAGATGGTTAAGATGGTTAGGGAATGGGGGACATGACTATGGAGGTTTATATTAAAAACAAACAAAACAAACAAAAAAACTGACTATGTCAAAGATATGTATGGGGTATTATTTTGATAATCTGTTTTAATAATGTTCCCTCTGTCTAAGACCTATTTTCACTTATCAAAAAGCTAAAATACTTTTCCTCTTCCTTCCTTCTTCTTCATGCTTTTTTAGATATGATTGTTTTTAGAAACAAGGTCTGCTTTTTCCTACATAGCCCAAAATTCAGTAAGGTCCTTAGGTGCTGCTAAAAACAACACATATATTAAAAATAAATAAATAAGTTAATAAATAAATAAATAAATAAATAAACATACTGTGAACTATATATACACAAGCTATTAAAAGCTTGGTAAGGAAATTTCTTCTTCACATCCTGAAGATATTTTATCAAGTTTTTGCAATTCTGCCAAGTATGTCTCAAGTGTTCTGGAAGCTGTGCTAACACTGGCAGTCCATAATTTCTTTGAGTTTACTTCCACCTGTTGGCAAAAGTGTATATAGCACTTAGGAAAACATAATACTACTATTTGGTTTGGGTTTCCTGAGGTAAGAGTGGAAATCCTGAACACCTGTCATGTTTCAGATTTTTCCCAAAACCTGATAAATGTCTTTAAAGTATACTCTTAAAGTTGTTCAAATTTTATTTAACTATTAAAACAAAATGAGCAAACTATCATATAGATTTCCCATGTATAAAGAACATTTTGTACAATTAAATTACGTTTTTCTTTTCCATAAATACATCAGCTGTTCTAACTAAAAGCTATTATCTATTTCTAAAAGTCTTGTACCCCTTATTCCTTGAAAACACCACAGCTGTACAACAATCCTGCTGTAAGCTGTTGTACAGCTGTTATACAGCATTCCTGTCTGTTGCCTCAGAGTTTCAGGCAAGTAAATTTAATTTCCCAAAAAAACATACCTTATGTATAAGTTTCTAGTCATTACTATATCAAAGTATTCTGTACATTTTTCATATTTTCGTGACAGTTGATCAAAAAAAAAAAAAAAAACTGCATATTAAACAGCCTGAAAATAATTAACATGATCTGATGAATCAAACTAAATACTAATTGATAATCCAGCTGTTTGCACCAGGAATGTCTGAGTTTGGTTCAGTATCAGTTTGCCTTGTAATTGTAACTTCTAGTTCTTTAGGAAGTAATCTTCTCATACACAGTTACGTATTGCAGAGCACCATTAGTGTTTGAACCTTGAACAAAACTGCAGACTTTCCACTGCAATGCTATTTATGGTTACAGAGACCATTCGTGCACTCTTTCCAGGAGTCAGACCTCAGACTCTTCATTCCATCTTTATCTGTTTCGGGGCTGCTTTTGATGTTGGCAGTTACATTCTCTCTGATTTTTGCCATCCCTTGCTATATTGTGATGCCTTCCTTGTCTGTTCATTCTCTAAAATGTCTTTCCCTTGTTATTCCTACTCTCATTCTCAATAAATTTCCCCTAAATCTCTATGAAAATGTCTCTCCTTTTCACTTTTGCACCTTTTCACTTTTACTACCTTGTAGGTTATATCTCCTGCCAAGACTTTCTTGACCATTATGACAATAACTTCCTCCCAAAATCTATTTTTCTCCTTCAAACTCTGTTTATTTCTAGGACATCAATTCTCATGTTTGATTTCAACCTAAACATAATATACAAATATTGACCTTTTTCTATCCTCTCTCAGTTTATCTTCATTGGTCACCATTATTAACACCAAGGACACGTAAGATTTGTGGGGCATTGGGCAAATGTCAAATGCTTTCTTCATCTATCATGAACCTACATGTACAGCCGTATAATTTAGTTATGTATGGGTCTTTACTTCTTATGATCTCATGTATTACCTAGGCTCTCCAATCATAAATACTTGTACTGTATTTTGTCCATTTACTCTCATAGATATTAACACACCACTTTCAAAATCCTTTTGTTTCTTTATCTGTGGTATTTCAGGACTAGACCTTTTCTTGTACATGGAGAGTGGGATTGAGTGCACCCTCAGCAAGTTTGCCAATGACACCAGGTTGTGTGGTGCAGTTGACACACTGGAGGGAAGGGATACCATCCAGAGGGCCTGTGTGAACCTCATGAGGCTCAGCAACGCCAAGTGCAAGGTCCTGCATCTGGGCCAGTGCAATCCAAAGCACAAATACAGGCTGTGTGGAGAATGTATTGAGAGTAATCCTGAAGAAAAGGACCTAGGGCTGGTTGATGAGAAACCAAACATGAGCCACTATTGTGCACTTGCAGCCCAGAAAACCAACCATATCCTGGGCTGCACCAAAAGCAGCATGGCCAGCAGGTCAAGGGAAGTGATCCTTCTCGCTACTCTGCCGTCATGAGACCCCACCTGGCGTCTTGCATTCAGCTTTGGGACCCCCAGTGCAAGAAGGACTTGGACCTATTAGAACATGTCCAGAAGAGGGCCACAAAGATGATCAAAAGGCTGGAGCACCTTTCCTATGAAGATGGGCTGAAGGAGTTGGGGTTGTTCATCCTGGAGAAGAGAAGTCTCTGGGGAGACCTCCTGCAGTCTTCCAGTACCTAAAGGGGGCTACAGGAAAGCTGGGGAGGGACTTTTTTTTAGGGGCTGTAATGACAGGACCAGGGAGAATGTCTTTAAACTAACAGAGTGGAGATTTAGACTAGATATAAGGAATAAATCCTTTACTATGGGGGTGATAAGGCTTCCCAGAGGTTTCCCAGAGAAGCTGTGGATGCTCCATGCCTGGAAGTGTTCGAGGCCAGGCTGGATTGGTCTTTGGACAACCAGGTGTGGTGGGAGGTGTCCCTGCCCATGACAGAGGACTATGACCCTTCATATCCAAACCATTCTATGAAATCCAATCCATTCTATTAAAATATCAAAACTATTTTCTGTCCAATTTCAGAAAGATAAAATCATTCTGAAATACAGAACACATTTTGTGTCATTAGGGAGGCAAATAGACTGTGGTTTAGAAAACAAACAAACAAAAATGAAGCTCTAGTGAATTTCTAATTTTTCTTGGAAAAATCAGAGACCAGTGATCTCTGATTTTCAAACCATTTTTTCTTACTGAATTTTTATGTGATTATTAGATAGAGGCAATTGGATGTTGTCTGGTGATGTTAATTATTATTCTCTTTTGGAGAAGAGAATCCTTTTTGTAGGACTCCAAGATTACATCTGCTCTAATTGTGATTTAACTGACACTAATGACTACCAGCTGTCCAATGTGAAATAAAACTATATAGCAGGTCTGCTAGAAATAAAAAAAAAAAAAAAAAAAAAAAAAAAAGTACTGTTTTATGAAATTATGAGATGCTGGTTAGCAAAATTTGTTTTTATCTTCATCACAGAGAACAGAAACATATCAGGACTAACCAAACCGGTTAAGTTCCCTCTGACTGGAAACAGTGACTCAAATCTGTCTTTTTCTTTCATAAGAATGCCTTGGCGAATTTTGTTGCAAAGAAAACTTTTGATCTTGACAAACATGACTTTTCCACTGATGAATGCTTTAGGATTTATATTGACATTTTATGAATGAATACATCTGAAATTAACTGGCATCTCCCATGTTCATAACCTCAGAGGACTTGCCATAAAATGATTGTTGTATTCTGACTTTTGAGAAGATTCCTGGAGGCCAGGGCTCAATTCCAGGGTAAAATGTAGTGGGAGAAGACTGAAGCTGTATGTACTGTGATAACTGTTATTTCCAAAGATTTCAATGTCTTCAACTGGAGTTCTTAGACATTTCAGATTAAATGGTCTGGAAATGCCCAGTGGCAAAGTGGTCCAAACATTAATCCGTCTTTTGAATCCACAGGTAGTGAATACAGATGATAGATAGCACTCAGGAGATAGCAGCTCTAAAAACATTTGTTTTTTATCTTGGACTTTTTTTATTCCCCATAGTTGTGTGTTCTCAATATGTTTTACCCTATGTATGTAAGCTTTACAGACAAAATATAATCTCCCTTGTCTATCAGCTTACATTCCTGGGCCAAATTGTTAGCAGACCTTACAACCAGAGAAGCAATGTTGCTAAACAGACCCAGATGGAGTCTTCTTAGAGTCAAAAGTTTATAGGTATGGAGAGCTGTTATTTATCATATCTTAGCAATGGTTTAAAGAAAGCAAGGGAATGTAGGTAATCAAAAGATAAGGAGGATAAAGTGTTCAGGCTGACCTCTGTACATATTACTATTGAAGTCACATTATGAGAAAAAATAAGAAGCCATGAATTACAAAGAGAGACTGGTGCTACTGGTATACCATAAATGGAAAGAGCGAACAAGATTATGTTTTTTTGCAAAAAAAAAATATCCCCATTTCTTTTTTTTTTTTTTTTTCCTCTAAACACAACAGTGGAATGCAGGTAGTCTTTTCCTTCTGTAGCTTCTGCCAGGGTAAGAGCTATTGCCATTTTTGATAAGGTAAGGTGAAAAGGTGGCCTTCTTAACGTGACATAATTTCAACATTTTAGTGAAGTGAAGAATAGGACAGCTCCTTCAGAGAGAAGGATACCACACCAAGAGTTAAGGCCAGACTGGCTTGTGGACTGCAGCAGTCCTTCCAACTTTCTCTGAGGTTGTGACAATGGAAAAGCAGCTTTTATTGATCCCTGATATGAATTCAGATTTGAATCTTTCACTTGTACCAATTTCTTAACTATGGTCTGGGATGCCCTAGTACTTGAACATTGAAAGAGAGATAGGCAACGTTTCTGAGTTTCTCATTTTCCCTGCACTGTGAATTTTCCTTAGGATTCCAACCTCCTTACTTATCTGTTGTCACAAACCTACTGTAAAAATAGAGCCAAGACACATGGAGATCTCAGCTTATTTGTACTTGGAAATTATTGGTGCATCACAGCTTTTATCAGAGACAAATGCATTCGAGTTTCCCCTTCAGAAACTCAATTCAAAGTACAGAGAACTCACCTGTGTTCTTGTGCAAGTCCCTAATTGGGTCTGTCAGCATTAGTTACTCCTTCTCTATTGCTTTCTGCAGAATAGTCCTTTATTTCCCTCCTTTAGTCATCTTGGACAACCTGCTGTAGGTGGCTCTGATTGAGCAGGGAGGTTGGACGAGATGACGTCCAGAGATCTCTTCCAACCTCAACCAGTCTGTGATTCTGTGCTTCTGTGATCTTTCACCACTGAGAGCTCCTAAGCTGCTGTGTTTGTGAGAGATCATTTCTGAAAGTTTAAAGCTTCTTCCAATATATTTCAATTTGATCTCTTTCACATTCAGGAGATACATATCCAGAAAAAGTACTTTTCCAAGATCATGTTCCAGAGTTTGCTGTAGTAAAAAAGAAGTCCTTCTTTGAATTATGGCACCAAAGGTAGAATTATAATTGAAGGCAGCAGCTGTTGCAGAAGCTTTCTATATCATGTGTTATCATGGGGATTTCGAAGCATATGGGATGAATTTATTTTTATGAAAACTCACTGTATCAGAAGCCCTGATAAGTGTGGAACAGCTAGAGTGGGATTGAATATTCCTAGCAAATGCCTGAATGTTTTGTTTGTTTGTTTGTTTGTTTGTTTTTGTTTTGTTTTGTTTATTAACTTACCAGATGAAAAGATCTATGCCTGGAAAGTTGTGTGGGTGGCAAGACAGAAGCAGATGTTTGCCAAACCCTCAACGATATTTTTGCTCCCTATTTTTATTAAAAAGGGGGATGAAACAGCAAACAGTCTGAAAGTTTAGATGTGGAACTTCCACTTTTTTATGGATGGGTTGAGCAACTCTTGTCTGGTGTTTTATATTATGAAGCTATGGAAAGCTTTAGATAATTAAAGTCAATAGATTCCCTCAGGATCTCTGATGCTTTAGAAAACAAAACTACCACCACCACCAAATCTTCATAACACTCTTGCAGCTCAGTCTTCTCTTCTCTTTTAAACCTTACTACCCAGTGATTAAAAAATAAAATAATTTAAAATGAAATTTTTGTATGTAGGGGTTTATTCCTTCTCTGTCTTTCAAAGATGTTTCTTGGGAGTTTTTTTGTTGTTGTTTTTGTTTGTTTGTTTATTTTTTGTTTTCTCCTAAATGTCCTCTTTTATCATTGTCCTGAAAGGATCTTGCTATATTGTGTTGAGATCCATACATAATAAAGAGCAGAAATGTTAGAAATGTCTCTTCTTCATTTTGCCAGTTAGCTAATAACTTAATAACTAAGGTTTTTCATCATACTGTGTATCTCGGACATATAAAAGCCACCATCTACCACCAATCAAATTTGTGTCTTTTCCCAAGCACTACACTGTTAGCAGCTACAAGCAAGCCTTTTAGCTTGAAATTTTTTGGAGCAGGATTTAGCAGAGTTCTTTTTTTTTTTTTTCTTTAAACCCATCATCTTAATCTGCTGTATGCAAAGTTTTACTGTGATCTAGAGGTTCATTGGCTCTCCTGTTATGTGAATAAGGATGGCGGAGTGCCATGTACTGTAAAGATAATGAGCACAGAACAATATGTCTACAGGTAGAAAAATTATTCTCTTTATTGTAGGAATCACTAGGTGAAAGTATACAGCCCAAATTACATGAGAAGTCAAATTTTTATACATGAGGTCCCTACACTTAAATCTTTGGGATTTATTATGCATCTCAGTCAAATTTGAAAGTGAACTGATTTTCTTTTTCTTTTTTTTTTTTTCTAAAAGAGAAAGCCTGCGCACTAAAATGAGCCACAGCAAGTTACAACCTCAATAAAAGATGATACTAAGGGAAGAGTGGAATTTTGAATAATTCATAATTTTTTTGTTAGAAAGCTTTAAGTCACTAGGTGACCTGAATTTATTTATTTATTCATTCATTCATTCATTTAATGCTTTGATCTGAATAAAATATTTAATTTCATCTAGGACTATTTTTTTTTAATTTAATTTTCAAACTTTATAGAAATTAATTAAAAACACTTAGAAAATAGAAATACAGTTTCTAAGGCAGCATAATTTGAACAGATAATTAGAATATTTCACTGAAATAAGCATGTCAAAGCAAAATTAATGTTCTTTAAAAAAAAAAAAACAGTCTTTTTGCTGGAAATAAATCAGCAGAACAGATATTTATTTCCTAAACATTCCTACCAAAAAAAATATGCATTTTTATGCTTTTATTTTTTGATAATAATGTTTTGAATAAAAACAAAACGTGCCTGCTTTCAGCAATAAAACTTTTGTCTTCCTATTCTGTGGACAGATGGCAGATTTCATGCTTGTTCTATTCTATACTTCTCTTAAATGAATTGGCTTTATTTTTCTTCTCTCAAGTGTCGAAAAAGTGACAGTATTCATTTCAGATTTTTTTCCTCCTGCTCTGATTAGGGCAGAGGCCCTTAGGAAAGTCTGTGGGTGTTGGAGTTCTGAGGGAAACACCTGCAGACATGAATGAGAGATGCAGCGACCTGCAGACAGGGCTGACACATGCACAGGAGGATTTTTCCTTCCCCTTTTAATCACAGCATCTTTTGCGATGTCTATTGCCGTGTTGGCTGTCCTTGACTTTCTTGTGCACCTTCCTTTATTTATAAGATCAGAGATGAAAACACCTGCCTTAGCAGTATTCCTTGCCAATGTCTTCAGTGTGAACTGGAGTAAATCCTTCTCTTTGCACTTCAGCATAGACTATTCATATTTTCTGTTCTGTAAAAGTTAATAGGATCCCAGACAGAAACAGATTTGTGAAGAGAGGGACTATAATGCTTTATTAGAACATATCCAGGACCATGATGAATTATTATAATTCCCACACATGACATCATTACACTGAAACTTATGCACCCAGCTTGGACCAGACATTCATTCAGTTCCTCCAACCACATCAAACTTCAAAGGATACAGAGGGTATACAGGAATTTATTGTGATGTTTGTGAGCTGTATCCGGCTGCACTCAACATACAAACTGTTGAAATCTATTTTGAAAATCAGACAAACAAACAAAAAAATCTGCTGAAAAGCTAGACTCAGCAGAGACTTCTTATAAAATTTCCCATCCACAGTAACATTTTCAAAACACTCATATAATTAAAATATTTTTTAAAGGTCCTTAAAAGCTATCAGCAGCATAAACCTTCCAAACACTTCCAAAACCACTTGCCTTTACCAAGCAGCTATTTACTGATACTAATCTCTGCTGCTTGATCTGGCTTGATTTATCTACTTCATCTGCATGATACGTTACTCGACATTTAGAGTTTGGAGATTTTGTGTGTGTGCGTGTGTTTTCCACCTCTTAGAAAACCTGATGTAGTTTCTGCAACACTTAATTGCTGCCTAATGTGATTTTTTTTTTTCCTATTGAAATAATGGAAGTCTTTCTAAAGTGCAGATAGAACAACTTTCATGATCTGCATGACCCTATATGACCTTGCATGACCCCAAAACAAGCCTTCCAAAAGTTTTAGAAATCTCTAATTTCCAATACTAAGTCCTATACTTAGAGACTTTTAGATTTTCATCCATGTTCACCATTTCAGCCTCAGACAGTGTTCTTATATATTACAGTAAAAAATCTTTTTAAATCCATCCCACCTCCAGGATGATGAGGGGGAGGTTTCTAAAAACTGATGTATTGGTCTGTATTTTGGAAACCTGTTGTCAATTTCATGTATCTTGTAGACCTTGAGCCTTTTAATGATCTTGCCTTCATGATTATAATGTGACTTACAGCCCAGCTTTGTAATGAGATTCACAGGATTTTCCAAAGGCTGAGCTGATATTCCACACTCACAGTTCTTTGACCCTTTCCTCCTTCCCACCTCCCCACGGGTGTCTTTAGACACTCTTTGTTTTCACCTCAAAACCTACACAAGTTCCTTAGGCTTTGCTACTGCTTGCATAAAGGGATACTGCTGCTCTGGCCAAGGCAAGTGGAGCAGCCAAACATGTCCTCCACCTCGCCTATAATCATCATCAAAGTATGCTCACTAGGGAGTAGATGATGGGTATAACACAAATCACAAAAAGTTTGTTCTTGTTTTTGTTTTTGTTTTTACTCAAATGAAGGAGATTTCCCTTTTTAAGATTATGTCTTGCCTACTAATTGGTAAAACATTTTCATATATTAGTGAAGATCTCTGTCATCTTCTACTCAAGTGAAAATATACCTTCTGGTCAGAGAGTGAGCAAGAAGGAGTAAAACCCTGAATTTCACTGACTGCTCAACAAAATAAATCCCCAGCTTATGTATTCAGTTATTGACTAAACAGTCCTCAAATAAAAAATAAACACAAGTAGCAGAAACACTAGCACCCAGATCTTGCTCTTCCTACCCTCGGGCTCTCACTACTGCTCTGGAGAAGATTCATGCACTCACACCTAATCCCTCTTGCTGAGATAGACCTAGATCCCTTAATTAAATTTCTGAGGTGAGATGCACAGCAATAAAATTCCCAATGCAGGAACAGCTGAACAAAGAGAGTTTTATGTTAGTCAGAAGGAACAGTCAAATTTAGACCTGGCAGCTGGGTACACAGTAGGGACCTCATTCAGACTGAGTCAGATCTTGAGGAAAAAACACCCTCATGTGGGCATTTAAACAATTGACCAAAGAAAAATGGAGCAAATCTTTATTGTTATCTCTTTTTTTCTTCCTTATTTAATGAGAAAAAAACTACTTTTTTTTTTTTTTTTAATATATATATATAAGTATCTTTTGTTATATACAATTATTATGTACCTTTAAGTACCTCTGTGGACTCTGAGCCCCCACATAGATCCACTTGCTGTGGCAGCTGACTGTATGTTTTAATTGCACTTGCCTGACTTCCAGGTCCACATCCTGCAGATTTAGTTGAGATCCATCCCTTCTGAGGAATAAGCAAGCCCTTTAGATTACTAAGATAGAGAAAATACACCCTATAGGTTAGTTGCAAAGGCCAGCTAAGTGCTGTCAGAACTTTTATGTCAAGCCTGTTGAGGTGGTTCAGCTTTTTTGAAACACTAATGGAAATTGGAAAAAATTATATATAGATTATGTATATATATATTATATATATATAATATTATATATGTTATATATTATATATTATGAAATATATAATATAATATAATATAATATATATGTAATATATGTTAATATATAATTATATTATATATAATATATTGTATATATTATATTATATATAGATTATATATATAATCTATATATAATTTTTTCCAATTCCCATTGGAATTCCATATTCCATATATATATATATATGGAATTCCATATATATATATGCACCTCTGTGTGGCTTTTTCAGTGTCTTGGTCAATCTTACAGGTTACCCCTAATTAGCAGCCTATCTGCTATATTTTGTTGAATTGGTTTTCTGCTAGATTAATGAGCTGAATTGGTTCAGAAACAGGGTCCCAACAGTCAGGTGAGCAGTGAGCTAGAGGAGTCTGATAGCAGGAATCAGGACCGTTCCTTTTAGGTTATTCATGCTACTGGGAACAAGCTTCATGAGTAGAAATGAATTACTTCTAGGAATGTAAATATACTTTTCTCATAGGAATAGTTATAGTAACCTTATTATTGATTCAAGAAGGAAAATAAAGGTAAAATATCTGACAAAGAGCAACTGTTATAGCTTTTTCCCAGAGCACTTTCTTAGCTTTTACCAAAATGCAAAGTGAAATTGTAACCACATATAAGCATGACTGACCTAAGTTTGGTGATAATAAGTTAAATCATATTGAACAATATTATAATGAATCAATGAATCACTTGGAAAATCAGGACGTAGGATTCATACAACATGATGCAAGAAGAATGTTTTAAAAGGTATTTTCTTGTAGTTTTCTGGAGATGATACTTTTGTCTCTTTCAGATTAAGACACGTGGTTAAAAAAAAAAAAAAAGAAAAAACTTTTGGTTTTAGAAAGAAGGTGTGTTAACTCTACCTCTTTGCTTTTGCTTCAGTAAACCTGTGACCTTCTATAATAATTTCAGCAACTAATCAGAAAAGTCACCCTAACTATAGGGTGATCTGATGGCCAGACAAATACTGAGCAGATATGCTCAGTCTCCCACAGATCTTTTAACAACCATATCAGCTAAACAGTTTTCCTGGTTTCTTCCAGCTTTAATGTCATCAGTTAAAGTGGTACAAAGATAAGACACTGTTTCTTCAGTGTTTAATTTGTGAATAAATTACAGTTCCTGGGTTCATTAGAAGGAAACTTTGGGTAAGAAGAGGCCTTGATTTGTTAATTACTAGACACCAGGTAACATTATTGTCTCCTGAACAGGTCTGTTGTAACTACACTGAGCCAAAAGAACAATTTCATTTTCTTTTATTCTTTCTTTCTTTTTTTTTTTTTTTTTTTTCCAATCTTAGTTCCCAGAAAACAGGAATGGTATAACAGGTAGAAATCCTTGCAGCTGAGCAATGCTCACTGTTGCAGAACCATACACATTACAGCTAGAGTTGCAAGATAAGAGGCAGTAGATGCTCTCTGTGGAGGGAAGAAAAAACAAAACCAAACAAAACCAACAACACCAAAACAAACAAACAAACAAACAAACAGAACAGCTTTGCTAACCATTTCTGAGTTTATGTGCATGTTATAAGTATGTATTTATTCATCCAGGAGCAAGGCTCTGCTCCCTGCAGAAGGGTAGAAGTCGCCAGAAGCAAAAGTCCGTGAAATAACCTGTGTCTACTTTTCACAGAGCTACCCTCGGTTCCCTGATGCTCTCGATTTTTCTTCCCGCTAGATGGCACCGAGCATCTGCTGCATCGCTCCAAGCTGACTCCGCACGCTGCTCAGCCGGGCTGGCTCCCCCTTCTTTCCCGCTGATGACTCCTTTTTAACACCTAGCAATAAAAGCCACAAATTCACAGTTCAAAAACTAAAGACAGCCCACTTCACTCCATTTTCCCCATGCCCAGGCTCGTAGCCAAATGTCAGAGCCACAACAACCAGTGGGGATGGTGGCACAGCATCCAGGCTTGTCATCACTGCTGGATCTGATCTGCAGAACTCAGTATTTGAATGAGCTGATCAGTCCCAGAACCGACACAGCTGCTCAGGATAATATTTATTTGCTAATTGTTTACCCAGCCTCAACATCTCATGGACTTGTCCGTATTGCTGGTGCTGAGCTAACTTCCAGGGTCCCCAGTGCTCCATGTCATCCCCAAAGTTCTCAGTGGCAAATCTCACAGAGCCTTTTGACAGCTTTTTCTTGCTCAGAATTGTGCAAAAGATGTGCTTAATGTATATTCCTTTCCAAATCCCATATACTTTTCCAAATCTCAACAGGAACTCACATGATGAGATTTTTCAATTTTCCTTCCTTTCCATTTCAACTTTATTTTCCTCACCTGCGTAGGAGTCCTTTGCTCTTTTATCACTAGCAGTCACTGCAAATCTGTCCCTGCTGTCTAAGTAGTGATGCAGAAATGGCATAGCTTTGAAGTTGAACTCCCTGGTTAGGGAATGGTTCTGTTTTGCAGAGACTTTATAAGACTGAGACTGGTCCAGCAGGATATTTTCCTTATGAATCCCCTAAGGGAGAAGGGATTGCTATAGATCCTGGCCAAATAATGCGAATGGGAGTTTTCCCTCTGACTATGGGCAATCACTGCTCATGCGGCTGTGGGAAAGGATAAGAGGTGACATCAAGGAGGAACTACACAGAGTCTGTGCCCTACAGTTTTGCAAACATGGTGTTTGAAAATTCCAGGTATGTACAATTTCCGTGCATACTAAATGTGTCAGTGTTCGCTAGAAGAGATGGGACTAAGAAAGGAGAAAGATATTGTAGCTGGAAAGTAGGTAAAATCTTTCTGGGCAAGGGTGGATTCTTCCTCAGCACAAAGTTTTGTATCATAAGGTAATGACTTCTTATTTATTTATTTACTTATTTATATTTATGTTCCACAGGATATGCTCTAAAAACGCCACCTCCTAATATTACACCTGCAAAACAATCTGAAAACACTTTACTTCAAAATGTGTGATCCAGGCTAAAGACAGATGCAGGAGTCATGAGAGGATTAGTGGATAAAATGTAGAAAAGCACTTTTCTTTCACAGGTAGGCCAGCCTCCAGGTTTGGCCTTTAGCTTATAACATTAGTTATAAATTTTTGTTTAGAATCTACTTTTGTTTTGATCACAAACCACTCCCACCCACCCATGAAGCTACAACCTCTGTAGGCTGTTAATTCCAAAAGAAAATCCTAATTGGAACCAACTTCTGTCCAAAAAAAAATAAATAAATAAAGTTAATTTCGTACTGGATGAGTCCACATATAAAAAATAAATAAATAAATAATTTGGAATTTCCTTTATGCAAAGTATTTAATGAGATTATTTCAATTTTCCAAAACAAAACAACAACAACAACAACAAAACACCCACAAACAAAAAATAAACTTGTTTCTTACATCCCTTTCCCACATTTTTGAAGCAAAACATCCTGTTCAGCTCCTTGGAGCTTTTCAGCTAGTCTGTTCACAACAATACCTGGGTTCCTTCCAGTAGTGCATTAAGCAACATGAGTGCACTGTCACATATTGTTTCTCTTTTATTCTCTCCCTGGGGGGAAAGTAGCATATACAGTGGAGACTCTCATTTTGCTCCACTATTCTGTACTAATTGGCTTTTCCGAAACAGTGACGGCATCATGCCCAGGAAAATCATGTTGCCATAGACCAACTGAGAAGTGACATGCAATACCTGAGGCCAGATCATTGTTCATCAGGAGGGACAGAGTCTCCAGGCACTTTCAGGTTTCTGCCTTTACCTTGTGATGAAATTTTGTATTATTATAGTCACAAACAAGCACAATATTTTGATTACCTTGAAATAGTTCTTTTTCCAGTATGGATTTTTTTTGAATACTCAAAGCCAGATTCAAAGTCCTTTCTGAAACATAATTTCAGTGCACATTTCAGTTACAAATCACTTCAGTTCTGTTATACTTGGCAGATGATTTTTGCTCATTTTTATCTGTAAATTCCGCAGGATTTTTATAGACAGTGCTTGAAATTGTAATTCAGACACTCTGAAATGAAGCTAGTAGGCAAATGTAAAGAGCCAGAATGTTGTATCACTGTATACAGAGCATTTCAACAACAATTCGTGAGAATGAAAAGCAATGTGTCAACAAAGTGCTTTTGACAAACAGACAGTATCTGCCAGACAAACAGAGTGATTTTGATCCAGTACTGCACTGTGTTGTATTACTTTCTGCAGTCTGCTCTTTTTAAACATTTCTGAGTTGGTTCGAATGCTACAATGCCCTGATCTTTTACATAGATTTTACATGTTAAATCATTGATTTTTTATATATATATATATTTTTTTTTTTTTCTTCACCAATCCCTTGGAATTTATTATCAACTCACAATAAAGTTTCTGGATTATTTGACTCTGATCTTGATTTGAAGAGTAATGATGCCTATTTTCTTTCTTCCTATTCAGATAAAAAATTAACCCTGCTTACCAACCTGCACTCTCTAGGCAAGAATTAAATAATTTTTGAGTCTGTAAAGTGATGGACCATTCTCCCATAATAGCTTGAAATGCAGCATAAGAATTAAATTGTTTAATGCCAGCAGAGTGGACTCAAAGCCTCTTAGAAATGTAAGTAAATTGAATTTTACTTCTCCAGTTTGAGGATCTGGACAAAACTCTTCCTGTGGAATAAAAGGAGGCAAAACATGAAAAGAAAAAAAAAAGGGGGGGGGGGAGTGGGGATGGGGAAGGTGGCAGGGATATAAAAGCAGAGAAGGAGCATGAAGTATCATCAATACCAAGCCCGATTTTCCACAGCTCCATCATAGATAAGGCAGAAAATTGCTCAGTGGTCAGTCACCTGTGACTCCCACTTAGACCTAAGCCAGAGACATCAGAAGTACTGAAGAACCAGTTAGCATGGTAAACACCTACATTTGAAGTTACAAGAATCACTACTGATGTTTGCTGTGAAAGCAGACATCCTAAGACTCTGTGACAGCAGAAGTTTTATTGGTAAAGCGATAACAGAAACAGCAATGTCAATAAAAATCTGCACACTGAAATATGCAAAATGCTCTTCGTTCATGTTTAACGTGGTTTTCCTATTCTATAAAGGAATTGGCTATCAAACGGGACTTTAGGGGACTGGGACAATTAGTACATGGAGCAGGAGTACAGGTCATGCTTTCCTTCATCCCTACAGTGGTAGGGAGGGATACGGAAAGGACCCGGAAAGCCCACCTGATAAACTGGTGGCTCAGAGGCTGGTGCCAACACAGAATTTATTTTTTTTTTTTTGACCACAGGGTGCTTTACTCGGCATCCGGCCTGCTAATTGCAGATGGGTCCCACCTGTCTCTAAGGGGAAAACAGACACTAGAGCAGGAGCTGGCAGGGCTCATTGACAGGGCTTTAAACTAGGTGGAAAGGGGGATGGGGAGGGAATAAGGCTCGTTAGAGGTGTACCAGGGAGAACAATGTCAGGTATGGGGGAGCAGGCAATGGCCCAGCTGAAGTACATCTACACTAATGCACACAGCATGGGCAACAAACAGAAGGAGCTGGAAGCCATCCTGCAGCAGGCAGGCTATGACTTGGTTGCCATCACTGAAACGTGGTGGGACCATTCCCATGACAGGAGTGCTGCAATGACTGGCTATAGGCTCTCCAGAGGGGACAGGCAACACAGAAGGGATGGTGGTGTGGCTCTATATATTAGAGAGTGTTTTGATGTTGTGGAACTCGAGGCTGATAAGGTTGAGTCCCTATGGGTTAGGATCATCAGGAAGGCCAACAAGGCAGGTATCCTGGTGGGGGTCTGTTACAGACCACCAAACCAGGATGAGGACATGGATGAGAAATTCTACAGGCAGCTGGCAAAGGTTGCAAAATCATCAGCTCTTGTCATTGTGGGGGTTCAACTTCCCAGACATATCCTGGAAATGCAATACAGCTCAGAGGAAGCAGTCCAGGAGGTTTCTGGAGAGTGTAGAAGATAGCTTCCTGATGCACCTGGTTAGTGAGCCTACCAGGGGAGGTGCCCCGCTGGACCTTCTGTTCACAAACAGAGAAGGACTGGTGGGAGATGTGCTGGTCAGGAGCTGTCTTGGGTAGAGTGACCACGAAATGGTAGAGTTCTCTATTCTTGGCAAAGTCGGGGGTGGACTAGTAAAACCGCTGTTTTGGACTTCTGGAGGGCAGACTTTGAGCTGTTCAGGACACTGGTTGGCAGAGTCCCTTGGGAGGCAGTCCTGAAGGGCAGAGGAGTCCAGGAAGGCTGGGCACTCTTCAAGAAGGAAATCTTAATGGCTCAGGAGCGGTCTGTCCCCATGTGCCCAAAGATGAGCCAGCGTGGAAGAAGACCGGCCTGGCTGAACAGAGAGTTGTGGCTAGAGATTAGGAAAAAAAAAAGAGGGTTTATGATCTTTGGAGAAGAGGGCGGGCCACTCAGAAGGATTGTAAGAGTGTTGTAAAGATGTGCAAGGACGAAATTAGAAAAGCCAAAGCTCATCTGGAGCTCAATCTGGTTACTGCTGTTAAAGACAATAGAAAATGTTTTTATCAATACATTAACACGAAAAGGAGGACTAAGGAGAATCTCCATCCTTTACTGGATGAGGGGGGAAAGTTAGTGGTGAGAGATGAGGAAAAGGCTGAGGTGCTTAATGCCTTCTTTACCTCAGTCTTTAGCAGCAAGACCAGTTATTTTCTAGATACCTGTGGTGGTTTTACTCGGGTGGGCGGCTGAGCTCCACCACATCTGCTCGCTTCCTCCCCCTCCTCAAAGAGGAACGGAGAGAAAATGCGACGAAAAGGGCTTAAGGGTTGAGATAAGGACAGGGAGATCGTGCAGTAATTATTGTGACGGGCAAAACAGACAGCATAGGAAGATAATAAGATTTATTGCTTATTACTAACAAGCTAGAGAAGTGAGAAACAAAGGAAAGAAACCAAAAGCACCTTCCCCCCCATCCACCCTCTTCCATCTCCTCCCCCCAGAGCGGCACTGGGGAATTGGGGGATGGGGGTTATGGTCAGTCTATAGCGCTTCTTCTCCGCCGCTCCTTCTCGGTCACTCTCGTCCCCTGTGCTGTGGGGTCCCTCCCACAGGATGCAGTCCTTGCTGAACTGATTTGGCGTGGGCTTCCCACAGGCAGCAGCTCTTCAAGAACTACTGGCTGAGGTCAACTGTATGAAGTTCAACAAGGACAAGTGCCGGGTCCTGCACCTGGGGCGCAACAACCCCAAGCAGAGCTATAGGCTGGGAGATGAGTGGCTGGAAAGCTGCCTGGCCGAGAAGGACCTGGGAGTATTGGTTGATAGTCGGCTGAATATGAGCCAGCAGTGTGCCCAGGTGGCCAAGAAGGCCAACAGCATCCTGGCCTGTATAAGAAGCAGTGTGGCCAGCAGGTCTAGGGAAGTGATTGTGCCCCTGTACTCAGCTCTGGTGAGGCCGCACCTTGAGTACTGTGTTCAGTTTTGGGCCCCTCGCTACAGGAAGGACATGGACGTGCTCGAGCGAGTCCAGAGAAGGGCAACAAAGCTGGTGAGGGGTCTGGAGTACAAGTCTTACGAGGAGCGGCTGAGGGAGCTGGGCTTGTTCAGCCTGGAGAAGAGGAGGCTCAGGGGCGACCTTATCGCTCTCTACAGTTACCTTAAAGGAGGCTGTAGCGAGGTGGGGATTGGTCTGTTCTCCCACATGCCTGGTGACAGGACGAGGGGGAATGGGCTAAAGTTGCGCCAGGGGAGGTTTAGGTTGGATATTAGGAAGAACTTCTTTACTGAAAGGGTTGTTAGGCATTGGAATAGGCTGCCCGGGGAAGTGGTTGAGTCACCATCTCTGCAGGTCTTTAAAGGACGTTTAGATATAGAGCTTAGTGATATTGTTTAGTGGAGGACTTGTTAGTGTTAGGTCAGAGGTTGGACTGGGTGATCTTGGAGGTCTCTTCCAACCTAGATGATTCTGTGATTCTGTGATTCTGTGATAAAATTTGGTTACAATATTCTTTTTCATGCCCCCCCCCAAAAAAAAAAAAAAGTATTAAAGACTTTCATTAAATAAAATATAAAATAAAGCTTTGAAAAGAAACCTGCAGAATTTATAACATAAGAAGTCCATACCCTTAAATATTAGAAAAGATCTTTAAAAAGATCTTGAAAATATACTAATTGCTAGAGGTTGAGCAAACCAGGTTGTCCAAGGATGCTAGACAGCTGTGTGACAGGCGTGGTCTATTCACTTTTACAGATTCCTTAAGTCTTTTCTCCTACTCATTGCATGAGTGCTTAATGATAGCATTGGCAAATGTGCACAGGAGCAAACAGACTATTACCCATGGTAGTAACTCATCTGGAAGAGGAACTGAGAACTAATTGGATGCTCTTGTCTTTGTGTCTCCCTAAAATGTATTTGTGTGTACTCATGTTCCCTGTAAAGGCACAGTTCGTGCTTTTGAAAAAAAAAAAAAAAAAAAAAAAGGGATATGGGTCATCAGACTAAACAGAGACATCTACATCTGATTTAGTGTGTCTAGACTCCCAGTCTTGGAAACAGAGAGCTACTCGATATAGTCAATAGAGACTAGATAGGAATCATTTCATTCCAAAGTAAAATATAAAAATAAGGTAAATTAATCACTTTCAGGAGCTCGTACTTCTCAACATGGACTAGAAAGGGGATTAACTCAGATGCAGACATTTATTTTGTAGCTGTTTAATGCTGAATAAGGTTATCCTATCTGAATAGCTGTTGTTACCCTAAGGAAAGTAACAATCCATATTTGAACATCTTTATGTGCACTTAAGCCAGCCTCAGACTTCAACAGTAAGTTCCACGCTTGCATGCCTGCAGTCTGCACTCAAACAGGCACTTGAAGTGTTGGGTTTGGGTAGAGAAAAACATAAATCTGGGCTTTCTGTCCCAAGAAACTTTGATGTCCTCACTTTATATAGACTTCTGGCGATACGTACATGTCCAAGTCATGGACTGGGTTTCTATCACGCTGTGTTAGACATGCACAAGATAAAGATCTGCTCTCCAAGGAAACAAACATGAATAACAGACAGAAAAGTGCCAGAGGGCATGTAAGAGCGATGGCTATAGAGAAGTTATACAAGGAAAACTCTTGATTTCTACGCCTACAAATTGTCACAGATCAAAATCAGACTGTCTTAGGTCTGTATAGGGTATACAAATCATCCAAATTTAGCAAATGAAATAAACTCACATGCCATTTAAAAAAAAAAAATATAATGCAGTGTTATATTAGTGAACAGATAATGAATAGTCTTTGCCTTGAAGCTCTATTCTTCTCTCATTTCACTCATGTTCCTCCTGATGTTCTCCCTTCTTTGTACAATAATACTTTTCATTCCTCACAACTTAAAATTTAAAATTTTGGGTGAGATTTGCTACAGGATAAAATACATTATTCTGTTATATTTTCTTAACATCTTAAAATATTTTCATTTTATCAAATTAAACTGTTACTGATTAAAATAAATTTTATTTTATGAAATGTTTAAAAAGTTAATAAAAAAAAAGTATTCCAAGTTTACTAGTTTTAGTAAAGTTCTTTCAAATTATCAGTTTATTAAGTTGTTTTTTTTTTTTTTTTTTTTTTCTATAACTGCTTCCCTAAAGTCTGTCATATTTTATTTGAGGGCAAACAAGTTGTCTCCATCCCAGACAGTTGAAAAACTGATGTTTAAAAATGTCAGGCAAATAAGCAATAGCTTAATACCTCATGGATAAGCGGAATTTGGTTGATCTGTCTAGATGGATTTCTGAAGAAGTTTTTGTCAAAATCTCTCACAACAAAAGTCTTAAAGGAAACCAAGTTACTATGAGTCCTTGCACTGAATAAAAGACAGCTGAAAGATAAGAATTGGAAAGCAGGAGTAAATAACTTTTACAGTTGAGAAATATTGCCTATGGATTTTTGCAGAAATCTGTGTTATGACCCATGTCTCCACACATTTATAAATGACCTAGAAAAATTGATAAATAACATATCAAGTTTTGGTAATGCATAGCAACATGTTTTGGTAACGGTGCTGTAATCTTTACTTGGAGGAAAGATGAAGACTGCCTAAAGAGTTAGAGGAGCTAGCATATAAGATTCATGGACAGAATTATAAGGGAAGATGAAGTTTGTAAAGCAGATATAAAACAATGCATGTGGGGAAACTAACACCCCAAAACCTAATTTTATGCTAAAAAAATGTGCTCTATACTAATTATTATAATTTAGAATTGAGATATGGAGTTTAAGATAGATAGTCTATGACAATACCAGTCTAATGTCCAGGAGTAATCAGAAAAAAAGCATATTAGGAAGAAGAAAAAATGAAGAGGAAAAGGAACAGTGAACAATGTATGGAAAATCCTTATGTTAGTGTGTGCCATGAGGTATGCTGGGGTGTTCCTGCATACTAAGCAGATATGATTCTCAGTAGATAGGTATCTGAAATAGATAGACAATCTAGAGAAATTATTAGTAAGTGGAGAGAGAGATAGTATGAGTTACTTAGAATGAAAAAAAAAAAAAAAACAAACAGGTGTCAGTTTCAACAGCTCATGTTCATGTGTACTGCTGCACCCTCCTATAAGGTGTTGTGGATGCTGAAATCTGCCTTGCTTCAAAGGCGGGCTGGACAGAGTAATGGAGGAGAGACTCAATGATGTGGTTAAAACTACCTTTACATCTGGAAGTTTCCACACCACACATGGAAGAGTATCCAACAAAATTGTTACTGTATACTTGTCTTCTGCATATGTTTTTCCCTAATAATCTGCTTTTGGCTGCGTTCAGAAACAGAGGATGAAACTGAATATCTGGCCCAACTCAGAAAGGCCATTCTCATATTCTTTTTGTGAGCTCCCACCATCTGCTTGGGTGCACTTTGTACATTTCACCATCTAAAAAGAGGCAACAGGACTTACGGAGAACACCAAGGCAGCCTGAGATGTAATTGCAGAAACATTTTCCTGAGTGAGAAAGCCAGATGACACTGGCACAAGTGAGAGGAGAGCAAACTGTGGTATGGCGACTAGAGCAAGCAGCTGGAGTCAGGGAAAGAAAATTTCTTAAACTGACTTTGTTGCCAAAACCAATGTTTGTACAACTGACCTCCTCAGTAATAAAATCTGATTTGCCAAGCTAAAAGCAAAAGCTTTGTCAGCTTATTGTCATGCTGGCAATATGGCTGAGCATTTCAACAAAAATATTTAGAAGGATATGCTGATTCTGTGGAAGTTTCAATTCCTGTTGAAAATCTTTCTTTGTTTTCTCTCCCAAATCAACCAAAAAAATCTGATGAAAATTTTGAACAAGTACTCGCCTGCATGGTATTCATGTGAATACAGAAAGAAGATTACTGCTTTGAGGTTCTTATGACACTCCGAGGGATGAAGTCTAAGCAAGGAGAGCAGTTCCAGTTTGCTGCTGTCTGATGGATTGCACAAGCAGAGAAGGAAGTGTTCTGATTCCCGATACCTCCCTCCAAGTGAAAACTGAAGTGAAAATAGATTTTTTGCTGGGTAGCTTGCAAGTATGAGAAAAGATTGTCAACTGTCAACTGGACATGATAGACAGTCAAATGAAAAGGACTCATGGATCATACCCAGTCCTTGGGCCAACAAGTTAACCATGCTATTTAAACTCTTCTACAGAGGTAAAGGTATTTTACTAGTGAAAACTTCACAAAAATTTGCCATATAATCTGTATTATAACCCTCCAATTCCAACTAACTTCCCAGACATGATAAATGTCTTTGCATGGCAAATGATTCCTCACAGTAAACTAGCTAGAAAATAGGTAAAACCTTTCAAACACTGATATGCAAGTAAATGGCAATTAATATTAAGTAATCTCTTGTGAGGACATTCCATCAGGCTATTTTTTTTTCCTATCCCAAATTTGGCTAAAACATAATAAGAATTAATTCCAGAGCATTTAAGGAGGATTTGCATTTAGAACTAACTTAGTGTGCAAAAGGGTTTAGAGATCTGCAGCTAATAAAATGTGGCATCAATATAATGAAAGAACTAAGCAAAAGAACACCTCCTAGATGTTCCTCAGCCCTTCAAAGTCACCTCTCTGGAATCACACTAATTTCAAGGAGAGAAAACCCATATCCACACAAAAGGAAAAGAAAAAGAAGTTCAGTCTTCTAAGATGATGAGGAATTAATGTGCAACAGGTACAGGCAGGTTTAGTGAGGGCAAGCCTACAAAACCTTATTCCAGTGCAGATCTTTTAATCACAGAGGTATTTAATCTGAGAAGAATGCCCCCAAAAATGAGCAACTAAGGACCATTCCTTAGAATCGGAGTGCTGGAGCATTATAGAAAGAGGACTGATATCCCTAGGGCAATATTCTGTTGTCATTTGCAGTTAAATTGTCGTTTTGGAAGACATTCGCTTCTCCACCAGTAAAGTGAGACACAAAGGAAGAGTGAACTTTAAATACCATTTAGTAAGTTTTCACTTCTGTAAAGCTGTTGCCTGAGGGAGGGTTGATGTTCAGTGACAGATGGAAGGGCCAACTAGCAGTATTAACAAGCAGAGGTAGAATACAAGTAGAGTATTCAGGTGAGTGGAGGTGTCAGAGGCACTATAGCAAAAGTTTTCTCACTGAATGTAAAATATTTATCATTTTTCAGAAATGCAGAAAGATGTTTTTCATTGATGACATTAAATCAAATACAGAAAAGTTTGTCTGATGCTGTTTTAAATTGTTTTGAATAATAAAGTACCCTGGAACCTTTGCTGCATGAAAGATAGTACCTCAAAGTGCTTTACTGTTGTAATTTCTATGGAAATTAACAATTACATGCACTTGGTTATCACACTTTCCTTGTAATGTAAAGTATTACCATCTAAATCCCTTTGAATTACAGTCATTGTGTTATCATCAATCTGGCTCAAGATTTGATCTACATTCCTGCTTGAGTTTGCTGAATACTTTCGTTTTTCCTCCTGGTGTTGAGCTGTACAAGTTAATACTGAAAGGAATTTTAAAATTCAGCAACCATTTCCTCTTGATTTTTTTTTTCCTTTTCTCCTGTTCAGGCTCTTGTCTATCCCTCCTCCTGTGTCTACTGCAGGACCGTAATGTATGAGCTGAAACCCACATAAATGGATGCCCCATCCCTGGAAGTGTTCAAGGCCAGGTTGGATGAGGCTTTGAGCAACCTATCTAATGGGAGGTGTCCCTGCCCATGGGGTGGGGACCAGATAAACATTAAGGTCCCTTCCAACCCAAAACATCCTATGATTCTATGAAATCATTCTATGATTCTATGATAAAGCAAATCCATAAGGAATTTTGTCCATGTTCCATTCAGAAAAGCTCCAGACTCCCGGAAGGCTTCCGAATAACACAGCTTTTTCACAGCCTTTTTTTTTTTTTTTTTTTTGTTCTTAGTAAATATAAAAGGAATTATTCAATCTTACAACAGCAAGAAGAATGTGGACAAATAAAATGCCAAGAAAGCCCTTTCTAGAGTGACCTAATTCAAGGGCAGCTGGCCTTTCTGTTAGCTTATTGCTGCCATCCACCTAACTGCAAGAACAATTACATTGAACATCTGGTCCTTAGACTGACAAGGTTCACACTACATTGCTTCACTGTCTTTCCTTCATTATGCTGTCCCATGGACATATGCAGACACACCCTATGTAGACCTCTCAGCATACTGACTGCTTTGATTCTAATAAAATGTTCGTATAAAGTTATGCTTTAAAGTACATGACTTGTAAAGTCTATTAGAAAGTAGATATTGTCAGTAATCATTAGTCACTTTATACTTTTCTGTAAAGAGTAATCACATACTGATGGTGTTTAAGGACTGTCATGCTGCTTCAAAGTATTATTTAAATTTTCATTTCACTGAGGATCATTATTATTATTATTATTATTATTATTTTGTGAACATCACTTAACTCTTAATACCTTACTTATCTGCCTCAGAAGGTGGTACGCTTGCTTTTTGGGGGACATTATTCACATGCAGAGGCTTTGTTAGCAAAAAGAAGTCATCCTTTGTGCTGAAATAGCATGATGTTAACTTTGAATAAGTGAATATTAAACATCAGTGTCACCATCAGATTTGTTGAGAGGACAGAGCATGGAGCTATGACTTAGAAACTTCAAGGTTTCTCCATGGTTTGGCCAATGCTATGTTAAATCTTGGACAAGTCACATCACCTCTGTATGCTTCAAATTTCTTACCTGTTAATTGAGTACTGAGAGTAAAAATTTATAACAATTTGTTTGAGAAGTGTTACAAAGTGCTGAGGAGTAGACAAATGCTGTCATTAGTGACCCATAAAAAATAAATGGGTAAGAATTCTCTGTCTTAATGACAGTTATTCTGCATAGTGAAATTCAAAATTCTATGACAGAAGACATTATAAATGGCCTTGACTACATCTGCTTTATCCATCTATCAAAGCATCAAAAAATCTCAAAGAGGAAATTAATGTCAAATTTTTGCTTACTTTCTATGGTGTTCTACTTTAAGTTAGTGCTAATGTTAATGTCAATTTGGTATGTTCAGCAGCTTTGACATTTTGTGTTTGACAAATTGATGATGGTTTGGTAATGCAGTAGTTTCATTATCGAAACTTTTTTTTTTTTTTGAAAGACTTTTAATTACTACCCATCTTAGCCAACATGGGTTTTACTTTTGATTAAAGTAGTCATTGAAATCTTGACAATCCTTGACACACTCCATCTGAATTTAATTAACTTTTCTTTTATTATTATTATTATTATTATTAGCTGCTGTAAAGTAGGAGAGAATGGAAAAGAAAGAATTATCAGTTTTATACATAGTAACAAATGTTCTTGGTAGCACAGAAAATTCTGACTTTATTAACTCAATGAGGATGTCCTAATTAGTCAAAATTTAGTATTAAAGTCAGAATATTTCTTCTGGAGCTGATGGAATAAGTTCTGAATCAACTGAATGATTCTGTGCTTAGTGAAGGGAGAGTGTTATGAAGTCACACTTAATTGATCTGTGTTCCATTTTTACCAGTGGTGGTAAATTGCCTGGACGGTAACATCCCAATGCCCTTTAATTTCAGGGAAGAAAAGAACCATATATACATATATGGTTATATGTATATATATATCTTCCCTGACTTCCTTGAAAAAAAAAATATATATATATATACAGTAAACAGATAAATGCTAAATTTAAAACTGCTCAACTTAAAGAGATAATTTTCATGTTAAAAGATTATATTATGCTCATTTCAGTCTCCTCTAATGTGAAAGATTTTATAGCCTCCCTGGGCTACCTGTTGTAATGCTTGACTGTCCTCATGGTGAGAAATATTTTCTTTACTTCAGGTTGTAACCTCCCTTATTTCATTTTATTACCATTATCTCTTGTGTTTTGACCATTATCTTTTGACATTCACTCAGTGAAGAGGCTCTATCTACTCAGCTTCTCCTTACAGGGGCTTATGTTCTGGCCCCAGACTGTCTTGTCGGCCTTTGCTGGACTTACTGCAGCTTATCAATGTCTTTTTTGCATTTAAGTGTTTAAAACTGGACCACCTGACATAAAGAAAAAGGAATATCTACATTCCTTTCCTATTCTGTCTTCATAAGACAAGTCAATTTAAAAAACAGTCTTAGCTGTCTTTCCAAACTCAAGACTATGAAAACGTTTACCAATATATGATGAATTAAAATATATTTAACATGAATTTATTTATTTATGTTGTAGCAATTTATTTTTTTTTCTGATTGAGGTCAGCACGTTTCATATTATCCAGGTATTAAATTTCATACAATAAAAACTATAGCAAAACCACTGTATATCAACTGTTATAGCAAAAGCTCATAAAGGGATATCAGGATAAATTAGTAATCCATGTACATATGTTACATGATTACTTGTTATTATAAAGATAGATGGAAACAATTCATTTTAAAATCTTCCATTCATATGAAAGGTGAAACCTTGATTCTTACCAACATCTGTAAGAGATTTTCCGTGAACTTCAACAGGATTCATAATTCTTCCAGGCTGTAAAATTGGTGCCTCAGTCTGAATATAAATCCAAGGACCAAACGATAAGTAATAGATGTGGAATTTGAATTGAAGACTGGGTAATTGTTTTACAAAATATGATGCCTGGATTAATTCCTGGATACTGAGTGAGAAACACAGCTGAGCTTGACTTAAACAGCCATGAGTTGCTTCTGGAGCCTCCTTTTTCAGTGGGAGGTGCTGTGTGTCATGCTGTGCATCCATCTATCCCATCAGCAACCTCTTGTTTCACGTTTTCTAACATCAGCCATAGCAACTCTCCTGCATTATGGAAGCAGGAGGTAGATGACACAGATAACACTGCTGATAGTTACTTCTGGTTTACACATTTACTTCTCAATTTACTTCTCATCCCAGTTACTGAGCACCACTTAAAATGCAGAGAGCGAAGGCTTGGATTAAGCCTCTATAAATGAAGATCAGATACACTTGTTAGAGAATGAAAAAAAAAATTGCAAAATCACATTACAGTGGAATTAGACTGTTAGAACAATGAGCTGACAGAAAAAAAACTTAAGTTTTAGTGGAAGGCGCAAAATTTTGCCTTTTTTTTTTTTTTGTCTAAATCTTTCCTCAGGGTATCATGTCAAAGACAACAGTTGTTTATCCAAGAACAGGTCTCCCACTGGCACCAGGCTATCCTTGAAATCAATGTATGTGAGTAAAAATGTAAAGTTGTCAAGACATACTTCTAGTGGTGAAAAGACTTGTTTTTTGTATAATAAAAAGAAAGTTAAAACTTTCTCACTAAATCTACTTTCCTAAGGGAACAAAAGTGAACCTCTCAATTAAATTCCCAAATAACAAAGGCCACAGAACTGCACAGAATTATCCCTGTCATAGAGTGCATGACAAAGCATTTGGCTCTGCAGTTCCCTGGTGCCTTAAGACTTACCCTAACTTATCGAGGCAGAGAAGGGCTGTTCATCATTGCATGTTACTGTTGGGCTGTAGGTCAAAGGCAAAGTCCAGCCTCAGACATACACAGAGACATTCTACTGTGTGCACCATTTTTTTTTTTTTCCCTGTATATAAATTGCTAGACAGACATGCTTTTACCAGCATCTGAACAAGAAAAGCAGGAAGGTGCATCTTGTTCAATAATCTACTGCATCCATCCCAGTTGTTCCTGGTTACTTCCCTCCATTAAATGTCTTTCCTTTAGGAGCAAAGCATCTTCCATTGAAAGGAACAGAATGTGATAAATTGTAACCAGTAAGTATAATCTACACTTTGCAAGCATGATGGAGTAGAGACATCAGGATAATGGGTAATAATGAAAAGCAAAATCAACAAGCAACTCTCTGTAGTCATATAGACTAAACTGACTGTGTGACATTTCAATTTTGAGTGAATGCCATAAACAGTAGAGAAATACAGGTTTAATGAATATGTCTACATAAAAGCATAAACAAGACAAACCTTTTCAGAGCAGTGTTTATATTTACAGCACATAAGTTACAAATTAAATTTACTCTGGGATGTACTTCTGATACGAATGACTTTTCTTCAGAGAAATATTATCTGTAATCATCAGATCACTGAGAGCAAAAAGGATCCATTAGTGATGTTGGGGATGATGAACTGAAGTACTGTTTAGTGGGTTTTAATTATGTTAAAGGATAAAAATACTTGGGGAAGGGTGAAAGTCATACCTAGAGAAAGGAAAATGAACTGACTTTACTTAAGCAAGTAGACATATTTATTTCAAACAATTTTGAGCTGATTGCTTGGTACATTAATAGGTTTTCAGGAGCTGATCTATTCCAGCACTCCGCTGTTATATTATTTAATATTACCAGTGGAAACGTTGAAAAAACATGAGTCTTGGCTATAAAGATTTTAAATTATGAGATTAAAAAATACATACAGGGTGTTTTTGTCATTTTTTTTCCCCAGAAATATACAGAACTCTCTGCAGTCAGAATATTGCAACTATTATTATTTTAAAAAAGCAGGCTGTCTCAAGTGCTTACACGTTCAGACTATAACAAGGGTACCAAAAGTGAAATATTGACTTTACTGAAGTCAACAGAAAATTTACTGTTGATTTCAAGTGGACAGGATTTCAATATAGTGAGATTCTTAATAAAATAGCAAGATGTGGAGACTACCTTACTGCCTGTAAATTAACAACATCTCTCTGGAATTACTTTGTTGCCAGCAATTTCATTTAAAACAGCTTAGGATGGAGAGAATTTAAAAAGAGCCTGGGTCTGGTTTCATTACTGTGTGCTCCTTTAAATCACCAGTAATTCTATTAAAATAGCTTAACATTTTACCAGTGCCAGAGGGAATGGATGTGTGATCCTTGTCGGCTTACAGTGAATCAGTATATTCTTCCACTGCTTTGACCAAGGTGGACACAATTTCTGTGTATCACAGTGACAAAAATGTCCCTTGATCACCCTAGTTACAAAACAGCATCTAGTTATTATTAGGAGAGAGAAAGGTGTTGATGTACATCCTGTTGCTGCTTCAAAAATGTTTGCTTCACTCCCCTCATGCAGACAAAAGTACCTCCACACACACATCCCAAGTTCAACTTCAACATAGAGCTGCTATCTCCAACTGCTGGGATAGCACCCCAAATGGGAAATCACATTTCTGAAAGATTATGCTTGGATGTAGCGAAGCTTGCAGAACAGTAACACTGCTATCTTGTCTCCAACCTGAAAGGGTCATGGGGACTTTATGAAAAGCTGAATGGCAATTTCTATGACCATTACTCCAGACCACACTTATTTTACACCTTTTTTTTTTTTTTTTTCCTTTTACCATTAAGTAAACTTATTGAGAATAAGAAAGTGCAATTGGGTGTTGACATAGGCACTGTGCCTGGAGAACAGAGGAGGGCTACGAAGATGACTAGAGGACTGGAGAACATCTCATGCGGGGACAGGCTGAGAGAACTGGGCCTGGAAAAGAGAAGATTGAGGGGAGACCTAATTAATGTGTATAAATATCTGAGGGGAGGGTGTCAAGAGGATGAAGACAGTCTCTTTTCTGTTGCGCCCAGTGACAGGATGAGAGGCCATGAGCACAACTGAAGCCCAGAAGGTTCCTGCTCAATATGAGGGGGCACTTTACTGTGAGGTGACAGAGCACTGGAACAGGTTGCCCAGATAGGTTGTAGTCTCCTTCTCTGGAGATACTCCAAACCCACCTGGATGCCATCCTGTGCAATGTGCTCTAGGTGATCCTGCTCGGCAGGGGAGTTGGACTAGATGATCTTAAGAGGTCCCTTCCATCCTTGGCCATTCGGTGATTCTGTGATTCTGTGATCATGATGCCTGACCGCTAGCTTTAATTCATGTTCCTGTTTCACGTTTTAGTCTCTCTTAAACCAGCTTTCTGACCTGTTCACAGACTTGCACCACTGCTCTGATCAACTGTCTTCCACATTTCAGGGGCCTGATCTCCCTCAGAATTTGAAATTATGGAGAAACATTGTTTATGAATTATGACTTAGATAACACCATCCTCTTTGCTTGCAGAGGACAGATCATCCACTCAATTACTTTTATCCACATGTCTGCTGATAACAGTTGGGAATTTGCATTTGTTTTGTTAGGTTAGCAGTTGCTAATTTTAATACGATGTGTTACTTATTTGGTTTAACACACCTTGAAAACCTCCTTCAAATGTTTTACTGCATTGCCCCACTATGTTTCTGATACATTAATAAGGATTTTATGTGTAAGTTGTGTAAGCAAAAGGTTCTTTCTATGCTTTTCAAACTAATGTACGCCTAAATATTATCAAGTAATATCAATAATAAAAATCAAATTCTTGAGATATCTAAGAAATGGAGTATCCACCCCAGGGCTGTAGAGTCATCACAGCTCTAATAAGACAATTTCCTAATTGAACATTAGGTATCATTTACCAACCATCCACTAAATGAATGTCATTTAAGGCTTTTCATTTGGGAAAAACACATGTTTTCTGCAGAAAAAGCTCACCCTGCTTTCCACCTATCTTTCAGCTTAACACCTCAGTGGGCTTTGTTTTCTGTAACACTGAAATTCTGATTATGGATGTTTACAACACAGATGATAGTTACGAGAAGTACATCTCAGAGCAAATTTAATTTGTTTCTGTTGTGCTGTTAAATATATATATATTATATATATATATATATAACTGACCTTGTTTTTATGGCTTTAGAAAGTCATATTCGTTAAACCCATATGCTTGGCATTTCATCGCGATACAAAAAATAAAAATATTGTTTTTGTTTAAGCCTATTTGACTACAGGGATTTGCCTCCCACTTGTTGCTCTTCATTATGAACAGTTACCCAGGACAGCTCCTAGTATTCAAAGCTGTGTCCTGCTCAAATCCCAGCTGAAGGTAAGAAAAAGATATTTAGCTGGAATAATACCAGGATGGTGGCAGGGTTGGGGAACGTATCTTGTTTAATAGGACTGACGTACATGGTTTAATATTAAGACCTAATCTAATTCTGCTAATGGAAAAATTTAATATTCTGATAGGATCACTTAGTGAAATAGAATATTATAGCTTGTGTTAAGAAGGAGAGAAAAAAAGAACCTAATTTGCACATGCTTGTTAGCTCAGTATGTATTTTTCATTAGCAATCATATGATTCTAATCCTTAACCCAATACCAGTGTTTTCTTTTATTTGGCGATTTCAGATAAAGCCCCAGTAAATCTTTTTTTGTAAAATAAAGTCATACTTCACCGCAGCATGGTAAATTAAATGTGGTATTATTTTCTTCCTGATGGTTTTTCTGGTTAAGGTTGTGCTGCAGCCTCTTGTATTCAGTCATGTGGGGATCAAACATACCTGCCATTTCACATTGCAGTGGGTTACATTTGTTGGATACTAAACTGCACGTAGGCTACTTCTGCTGCTGGACCCTACCTTGACTGCTTTCTGATAGCCCTGAAGGAACTTGATGCTTAGAAGTGTTGACTTGAGAATAAACATCAAGGAACTGAGAAGGAGCTTTGCTGCCTTCACTTTGTGTCATACACAGAGAGAAAAGAGAGTAGTCACATCTTCAGTGAATACCAGCCTAAAGGCTGTCCCTTCATTTCTGTAGATAACAGTATAGTCTGAAAAATCAGCCATAGAAAATGAAAATCCCAAGGATTTCAAATGGCTCGGGGAGACATTCTTCTGCAAAGCTTCTCAGAACAACTCTAGGCTCTTAGATGCTTAAAAAGTTGAGGCAAAGACATAAACCCTCTAACCATTTTCCAAACCTGTTTGTGGCCAGGGAAACCCCAATTAGGACCTAGGTGTTCTCTAAACCTTTTCTTGTGCTATGTCTACAACAACAATTAAGTCCCAACCTGAAATCATCCTCATGTTCAACCTCTTGACAAACTTGTACTACAATCCCATAAGTCAAATTCAGTAGCTGTCTAGACAACTTGGGAAGCTCTCTTGTGATTCTGTTACGTTTTCTTCAGGGCAGTTCCTAAGAATCCACCGGGTAATACTAAGAAATTCAGGTCTAAATCTAAGAAAATCATCCAACAACCATTTAATGTCATTTAAACCTGGCACCCAGTGTTTCCACCACTCCTTTCCACTCCTCTATCACTAGACAGAGACAAGCTTGTGACGTACCCCAGTGTATCACAGACTGCTTCATAGATAGTCCAATTCATATTCAGGGAAATCTGAGATACAGTTTAATACCAAAAATGCTAGATAAAAAGCAGCACAGTGGATTCAATGTGGATTGTGAGATATGGTAGTGGTAGAGACAGTGAGTGCAGTTTGGTTGGAACTAGGGTTGGGATTTTGGAAATGAGTGCAAGGTACAGCTCCAGCATAATCTTCTGTTTGTAGTTCATCATGTGCTGGGATGTGCACTGTTTGTGCTTAGCACAAGAGGGAAATACAAATTTACCTCTGCTTAACATGTTTGTGGGAATGAACCTACTGCCACCAAAGAATTGCCTACAAGCACAGTCTTAATGACTTTGGATGGGAGCTTACCTGCTCCCCGCCTAATGGGACTTGGTTACTCCCTTTTGTTGATCTTAAGGGAGGAATCCTTTTACATTTCTTCTTTTTAATGATGCTGTAGTTTTAATGAATGCCATTGTATCTAAGAATTACCTGACAGAAGTAATTACCATCTGTCAGCACAACATGAAAAAAAACAGGATAGAATGATCACTTCAGTGTTTTTCAGATACGTCCAAATGTTCTGATTAATTTATGTTAAAAAATCCTAACTTACCGAATATTAAGTCGTATAGTAAATTCCCAAGTGTTTTCTTTTCCAGATGACATGATCATGAAAATTCTATTACCCTACTTTATCTATACTGATGAATGAATATTTCCTATTGAAATGCCATGAAATTCAGTTTTCAAAAGCTTCATATTCCATTTCACTCCTGTCCTAATACATCTCGATCACGTCTTTCATGTATACAGCTATTTTGAAAGCTCTAAGTCATACATATTCATAGACCAGTTATTACAGATACAGCAATTGCTGCTTTACATGCTCCACAAGGTTTTATAAAATATTAATTGCTTATTATTCCTATCGCAGGTGGAAACACTGGAAAGATTGTTCCCTCCTGCAATATAATAAACTCATTTTCAAGTTATTTCATTGTGCTCTGGAACAGAAATGAAACCTGGCATAGTTTCAAAATACATTATATAATTCTGGATTTCCATTGTCTCAGAGTTTAGATTTTGATGACTTTAAAGATAAAATTCTTGTAGCAGTGATGTTTCATGTCTTAGGTGTGTTGACAGTTTGACACAGAAGCATGACATCAGATTCCTCAAGCTTGGTGTGCAGATTTTCCAGGTAAAAGACTATGGTCATGTGCATGCATTTTCATTTCATGGTAACAATGGTATAAAAGATTTCATAGTATGTTTACGGTCTTCTAACATGCAACTAAGAAATGTCTAGAGCACACACCTACTGTAATGGATTCACTCTAAAAACTATATGGATAAAAGCAGTCAAACAACCCCTGTACTGAGGGACTCCATTCATACGGACTACACACAACAGAGTTGTTTATCAGACATGTGGGAGAAGAAGACAGCAAATTTCAAAAGTGCCTGGAAGATAAGACAGAATAGGAAATAAATGGCCGTGTTCTGCATGATGATTAGTACAAGGACTTTAAAGAATAGTTGTGAGTGTAAAGACTCTAGGACAAGACTATGCATTTAGAGATTAATTAGGTGTTTGATTTATTTTGAACTCTTTTAGTTTGAGAATTTGATAAGAAGCAATATAATCTATGAAAAAGAATAATAATAATAATAAAATGTACCTGTCTTACTTATTTCAGCTGCAAATGGACATTCAGTCCCTTGGACTGGACTAGAGTTATTCCACAGTAAAAATTCCCTGAACTCTGCATAGCTTGGGAATGAGGTCTCCAGGACCAACAGTTTCAATCTACTGATGCCCTACTTTCAATCTGCATTACTTTCAATATTTAAAAAAAAAAAAAACAAGAACAAAAACAAAAACAAACAAACAAACAAAAAAACTACCACCAGCCTTGTAGAGGTTCTTGATTATTTCTGAACCCATAGAGTAGACCAGCAATCTGTCAGTCTCTTTAAGTGCCATGAGGTATGGCTCAGATTCAGTCATGTAGTTTCTGTCACAAAGATTCACAACATACGTGCAGCACTTTAGACAAAGACTGCATATATCTTAAAAAAAAAAAAAATCCAGAGTTCAGAAATGACAACTGTCTTAAATTTTGAAATGGGTGTTATCTTCTGAAATAATACCTACATAGAACAGATACCTTGCACAGTGAGATATAGAGTTACAGAGATTTACAATGACTTAGGCTGGGTCCTGGAAACAATACAATTATAGCTGGATAGAGGTTATGTGTAAAATTTTTAGCTTCAGAAACTACAGAATCACAGAATCACGGAACTGTCTAGGTTGGAAGAGACCTCCAAGATCACCGAGTCCAACCTCTGACCTAACACTAACAAGTCCTCCACTAAACAATATCACTAAGTTCAACATCTAAATGTCTCCTAAAGACCTCCAGGGATGGTGACTCAACCACTTCCCTGGGCAGCCCATTCCAATGCCCAACAACACTTTCAGTAAAGAATTTCTTCCTAATATCCAACCTAAACCTCCCCTGGCGCAACTTCAGCCCATTCCCCCTCGTCCTATCACCAGGCACGTGGGAGAACAGACTAATCCCTACCTCGCTACAGCCTCCTTTAAGGTACCTATAGAGAGCGATAAGGTTGCCCCTGAGCCTTCTCGTCTCCAGGGTGAACAATCCCAGCTCCCCCAGCCACTCCTCATAAGACTTGTTCTCCAGACCCCTCACCACCTTCGTTGCCCTTCTCTGGACTCTCTTGAGCACCTCCATGTCCTTCTTGTGGCGAGGGGCTCAAAACTGAACACAGTACTCGAGGTGTGGCCTCACCAGAGCTGAGTACAGGGGCACAATCACTTCCCTAGCCCTGCTGACCACGCTGTTTCTTATACAAGCCAGGATGCTGTTAGCCTTCTTGGCCACCTGAGCACATTGCTGGCTCATACTCAGCCAACTATCAACCAGTACTCCCAGGTCCTTCTCTGCCAGGCAGCTTTCTAACCACTCTTCTCCCAGCCTGTAGCTCTACTTGGGGTTGTTGCGCCCCAGGTGCAGGACCTGGCACTTGGCCTTGTTGAACTTCGTACAGTTGGCCTCAGCCCATCGGTCCAGCCTATCCAGGTCATCTTGCAGAGCCTTCCTACCCTCGAGCAGATTGACACACACACCTAACTTGGTGTCATCCGCAAAATTACTGAGGGTGCACTCGATCCCCTCATCCAGATCATCGATAAAGATATTAAAGAGGACTGGCCCCAGTACTGAGCCGTGGGGGACGCCACTAGTGACCGGCCTCCAACTGGATTTAACTCCATTCACCACGACTCTTTGGGCATGGCTACCCAGCCAGTTTCTAACCCAACAAAGCGTACGCCAGTCCAAGCCAAGAGCAGCCAGTTTCTTGAGGAAAATGCTGTGGGAAACAGTGTCAAAAGCCTTACTGAAGTCAAGGTAGACCACATCCACAGCCTTTCCCTCATCCACTAAGCGTGTCACTTTGTCATAGAAAGAGATCAGGTTCGTCAAGCAGGACCTGCCTTTCATAAACCCATGCTGACTGGGCCTGATCGCCTGGTTGCCCTGCAAGTGCCGTGTGATGACACTCAAGATAATCTGCTTCATGAGCTTCCCTGGCACTGAGGTCAAGCTAACAGGCCTATAGTTCCTTGGGTCTACCCTCCGGCCCTTCTTGTAGATGGGCGTCACATTTGCTAGCCGCCAGTCAACTGGGACATCCCCCGATAGCCAGGACTGTTGATAAATGATGGAAAGCGGCTTGGCCAGCTCCTCTGCCAGTTCTCGCAGTACCCTCAGGTGGATCCCATCAAGCCCCATCAATCTGCGTACATCTAAGTGCTGTAGCAAGTCACCATCCATTTCCTCGTGAATTGTGAGGGCCACAATCTGCTTCCCATCCCCTTCCACCAGCTCAGGGTATCCAGAGAACAACTGGTTTTGCTGCTAAAGACTGAGGCAAAGAAGACATTAAGCACCTCAGCCTTTTCCTCATCTTTTGTAACTAAGTTTCCCCCCACATCCAGTAAAGGATGGAGATTCTCCTTAGTCCTCCTTTTTGTGTTGATGTATTTGTAAAAACATTTTTTGTTATCTTTAAAGGCAGTAGCCAGATTGAGCTCCAGATGAGCTTTGGCCTTTCTAATTTTGTCCCTGCACAGCCTCGCAACAGCCTTATAGTCCTCATGAGTGGCCCGCCCTCTTCTCCAAAGATTATAAACCCTCTTTTTTGTCCTAAGCTTGAGCCACACCTCTCTGTTCAGCCGGGCTGGTCTTCCGCGCCGGCTGGTCTTCAGGCACGTTGGGAAAAGACCGCTCCTGAGCCATTAAGATTTCCTTCTTGAAGAGTGCCCAGCCTTCCTGGACTCCTCTGCCCTTCAGGACTGCCTCCCAAGGGACTCTGCCAACCAGTGTCCTGAACAGCTCAAAGTCTGCCCTCCAGAAGTCCAAAACAGCGGTTTTACTAGTCCACCCCCGACTTTGCCAAGAATAGAGAACTCTACCATTTCGTGGTCACTCTGCCCAAGACAGCTCCTGACCAGCACATCTCCCACCAGTCCTTCTCTGTTTGTGAACAGAAGGTCCAGCGGGGCACCTCCCTTGGTAGGCTCTCTAACAAGCTGCGTCAGGAAGCTATATTCCATGCACTCCAGAAACCTCCTAGACTGCTAAAAACTAAGCTCTCTTCAGCCACAGTCACTGAAATGTACATTACTGTGTAGTGTGCAATATACCCATGAGGATCTTGATCTGCCCAAAAATAGATGGTCCATAATTTCAGCATTGTAAATATGAGTCTCGACAACATCAAGAAAGAAATACAATGAGTAACCTTTAATTCTTAATGCATATTTTATATACTCCTTGAGATGAATTCTATTAAAACAGAAGACACTTGACAGAAGTCTGTCTATAATTTAAATGCATAGGGAAAGGAGAAAGGTGAAACAAATCCTTATATATGTAAAAAGTATTAAAACTTTTTTTTTTTTTTTAGTCATTCTTAGCTCTAGGTCTGATATCTGAAACATTTCTCTTTAATTACACAAAACTTTTTGAAAGTAATGTACAGATAATAGATTGAATCCACAGGTCGATGATGGATACGAAAAGTCAAAAGCTAAAGATCTAGCTAGATGTGTACTTTTATTTGGCATTTATTCAGTACTTCTGTGTACCAAAGTTTGCTGGAGTGTAACATAAAATCAGCATCGCTGATGTCTTAGCTATTACTGCTTTCAAGCACTACATTTTTTAACCTTTGTGCAGGCTTTGATGCAAGTCCCAATTGCTATAATCTAGCAGAAGCTGACTTCTATAACCTTCAGATTATATGACATCTATAATCTTCAGATTATATGATTTCTATAATCTTTAGAAGATGTCAGTATAAGAGAGAAAATTTTGATTGGTAGTTTAAGTGGTGTTTTTATGTACATAGCCTGTAAATTTATTAAATTTCTTAGGGAGACAATTACACATTTTTTCTGTTTATGTGGATGCATACTACAGATACACTGTTGACAAAAAGAGAAATGTATGGATTTAATTTATTTCTCTTCCACCTGTCTGATTGAGTCTATTGGAAAGATCCTTATAGTTACATAAAGTAAACTTGTCTGAGTTTTATTTAGGACTTTCAAGCTATTCTCTCTTTTTTTAATTCAGAAAACTTCAATGCCTAGATTGCACCCAGTATATAGTAGCTGCCTCAACAAAAGAATAGATTTCATGTGGCCTTTTTTATAGTGCAAATTTTCCATTACTGTGATGTACCTAATCAGCTATATTGATCTAGTGCTTTGGTAGAATAGCTGTTGTGCATTAAGTGCTTCAACATAGTCTTATATTGCATTCTAATTTAAGGCAATTTACACCACTGATGTACTCTTAATGGTAAAGAAATAATTCAACACAGTGTTACAAAGATTTGAAGATTCACCATAAAAAAAAGAGCTTTCCTGAAAATATATTCTGGGAACATCATGTAAAACTTGGACAACATCAAAAATGCTTTCCAAACTCATGCCAAATGAACCTGTCAAATTGCATGCCACCTATCTGAAAGTTAAATGTAAAGCTTTTCTCACAGGGAATATGCTCATTGACTATCCCTATGAATATATCTTGCTTCTGATAGCAAGGAGTCTGTTAATAGGTTTTCTCACTGTCATCGACCAGCAGAATTTCAAAGTGAGGAAGAGTTAATGAAACTATATATTGTGAACTAAAGATGAACACAAGATAGAGGAAAAAAATCTTGAATACTTTGATGAAGCAATTCAAGGAGGACTCAGAAATTCCACCGACATATATTTCCTACATAATCACAGTAATTATTTAATTTTATCTTAACTGAACACTTTAAATTACATCATTTATGTTCTGTCATGAAGACTGAAAAAAATTTCTCCAAGCAAATTCTGGGACAGCCTACTGTAGCATTTATAATGACTTTTTACCTAAGCAATTTTTTTTTTTTTTTAGTGATATTGGGGTATATTTTCCCCACTGGAATATGAGCTCAGTCTTTTTGTTGTTGTCATTTTTTGTTTGCTTGTTTGTTTGGGGGGAGGTGTATTCTATTTTTTCAAGAACAAAATATTGAATCTCTTCTACTTTTAACCTCTGGTGTAATTTATTTTTTTTTTGGTAACATTATGAAATACTGCTTCTTCACATCTTTGTTTAGTAATGTTACATATTTTAAAAGTTTAAGAAGAGCTCCTCTGTTGGAAACAAGGTAAACAGTGCTGTCTTTCTAAAGTGAAATTATTACATTTAAATTCTTATGAAAGAAATGTTGTGTCTGTCTCAGTCAGTCTCCTTAGCAACAGGTGAAAAGAAACATAGATACTCCAATTTCCTCTACCTAAAAATACAGAATGTAGATTTAATTAGAGGTATGGAATAGCTTTTTTTATTTGTAAAAAATAAAGCACAATAAACCCAGAATCATAGAATCATAGAAAGGCCTGGCTTGAAAAGGACCTTAAAGGTCATCTAGTTTCAACCCCCTGCTCTGGGCAGGGTTGCCAACCACTAGAGCAGGCTGCCCAGAGCCACATCCAGCCTGGTCTTGAATGCCTTCATGAATACCACATGAATACTACCATGAATACCACCTCTCCATGAATACCACATGAATACATCATGAATAACACCCCTTCCTCCCCACCATATAAATTTTTTTCATGCTCCTTTAACTCCAAGAGCCAATGTCTCTTCAACTCCTCACTCCTTGGCTTTAGACTTCCTCACCAACCTCCATAGCTGGAGGGTTACATTGGGTTACATTTTCTCAGACAGTGCTTCTATGGATCGAATAGCTCTTCTCTGCCCTTATATGTCATTATTTGGCTGAAGGTATTTCAGGGAAGATAAACCAGATTTTTTCTCCAGAGATCAGACCAGGAAAGCAATACCATTTCATGCTGTATTATAGAAGAACTGCTTTGCCTCTCTGATAGACAAGCATATTATGAACATTCAGTTTTCCCCTGCCTTCTCAGAAAGTTCTTTCCCATGATCTATGTGGACTTTCTCCAGCTGACCTGCTAAACCACTTCTTTGACTCTACAAGAGTTACTATCCCCTGTGCAATCATTAGTGGTTTCAAGTCTTTTCTTTCCTACCTGCTCAAATATCCAGCCCTTCCACTTACCTCTTCATGTTATCTTTCACTTTCTATGATTAATTGCTATTTGACTCTGGAATGTACTCTGGAATCAAAACCAAGGAATGATTCTTGTACATTGTATTTTGTGCCTTGACTGTTATTTCTTGATACTGTTCCTTTTTCTCTGTTCCCACCTATGGTACAGAATTATGTCCCTATTTAATGTTTAACCATTTGGGTATCCCTCCTAACCGATTTGTTTAATTTAGTTTTCCTTTTCTAAACAAATGCAATACAGGATAAAGGAGAGGGTGTTGTTAAAAGAAAATATAACCCACAAAACCAACATAAAATACCTCCCCTTCACTTACTAATTTCCTTCTTAATATTCCAAAGCATATAAAGAAAAACAGATAGGAAATGAACATATTAAGATACTGATCATGCATGCTAATCTATTTTTTTTTAAAACTAGATAATTCCCAGATGTTTCTCATGACTACCTATCATGATTTAGTGGTAACAGAGGAGAAAGGCTTGCAAATTTTCTTGTATTCACATCTTATTGGAACAAGGTCACCGGCTAGACCCAAGGACAACAGCTGGCAGTAAAATCTTTCTTCATTCTACTTACCTATTTCTAGATAAAAATAATACTAGAATTTTTGTCTTGGTGAGAAATATCTGGGAATTATGTTATTCTGTTATTTTTGGCCTACGCTGAGATGTTTAAAAAACCTTGGGGTTTGCTTTTTTATTTATTTTTTTTTTTCCCAGTGTCTGAGTGCACCGTTCTCATAACCTCCTTAATGGCAGATGCAGCTCTTCACATCATTAGAGACTTGAACTCTACAAAGTAGGCCAAGTATGCAGAAAGTGAAATGCATCAACACAGAAAATGAAAGTAGAAAATAAAACTGCCTGCTCTAAAATTTACAAAGGTAACCAGAGTTATTAAAATTCTAAGAAAAGAAAGGTAAATAGCTTCAGGGTTATGTACCTGATCTAGCTTCTGCAACATATTCCAGTTTATTTCAGTAAAGAATTTCCCATTAAACTTCTAAACCATAAATAAATCACAGAAGTATAACAAGGACACTTTTTTTTTTTTTTTTTTTTCTGATTCTTGTGTATAGTTTTAACTTGACAGTGCTTTAAAAAAAGAAGCTATGCAGTTCATTAATCCTTGCAAATGGTCATTCATATGACTTATTAGTATAGAGTGGAGGATATATGCTGTTCTTTGTACTTAGAGATGTACAAGAATCAGCCTCAACCAGTTTAATGGCAATTAAGAAGGTATATCTGCTACACTCCCTGTTTTAACCTGTCTAAGAATAACAGCCTATTAATATTAAGATACCAAATGCAAGCACCATGCAGATTAATGAAGATAGTTAACACAGAAAAAAATGTATCTGCCTTTTGACCTCTAAACAATATTTATAATTAAATATACTTAATACTTTAAATACTTTATAGAATCACAGAATCATAGAATATCTCAAGTTGGACATGACACACAAGGATCATGATATTCAATTCATATGGTCAGAATTCTGTTTAAAGCATTAGTTTAATTTCTTATTTGTTCTTTATTGTGATCAACAAGATTTTATCCAACTGATTTTGCATTGTCGATGGAAATGGTTCAAACCCAGGAGAGGGAAGTTGTGAGGAGAATGCCTGAAGGACCAAATAGATTCAAGGGACCATGAATAAGATAATCTGCAGAAGAAAAAGATTCAAATGTGAGGAGTTGTTGGCTGCAGGAGAAGGAGGGAAGAGGGGGAGGACAGATAAAATACAAGAGTGTTTAGATGTACAGGAAGAAGAGATGAAACAATTCAGGATAGAAACATCAAAATTATAAAATAACAATGACAACAACAAAATCTATTTGGAGGTGAAGCAAATGTTTTGAGATTTATGCATTTTTTAAGACGTAAATTTTTCAGTGTCTCACTAATCTTTTTTACAGCTCAAGACACACCTTCTTCTGAGTTTTCTTTGTCAAGCCAACTTCCCATGTATTTGGTGTTGTCTCTATGTCTGGGTGTGCTATTTCTCTGCTGTGTTCTCCATTTGCCCTTCCACTACCGCTGTGCCTAGTTAATGCTTGCCTTGTGAGATACATTTATTTATTTATTTATTTATTTATTTATTGGGGAGTGTGAGCCACAGCTGCTCACTTGAACATGATAAGCTCGTGTCTTTGCATCATCTTACACCCTTTACTGAGAGGTTCCTGCTAAGGCTGAATTCTCAAATCCTTATTTACACTGTTCACTCACTGGAAAACATTGAGACAAAAGGGACTAGAGTTTAATAACAAGGGACTACCTTCACCCAAACTGAAACATGACACAGTCTAAAGCAAGACTCAAGCCTTTAAGAAATGGTGGTGGGAAGATAAATAACAGAGCCAGAAGACATCCAGATAAAGAGATAAAATGCAGTGGGATAACCCTAACAACATGCAGTAGCGTGACTAGATGGAGTAACAAAACATCACACTCTCTGTCAGCTTCTTAAGTGTATAAATTATATCCAAAATAGGCAGGAGGAGGCCAAGCAAGGAAGAGCATAGGAGATGTAATAAAATTTATTGTGTTTTTTGTTTTCAATGTCATTGCAAGGAATTCAGACCAGAACACCTGAATATATGCAATCGGGTGCTTTGGAAGATGTGCTTTGAAGTACGCATCTACAAGAACTTGAGAGTGGAATTACTTTAATTTAAAAACAGTATCACGTTTTCTTCCTATAGTGTTTCATTGATCTTTGCTACATTATTGCCACAGTTCTGAAACACTATTTCCTAGGTTTCTTCCTGCTGTTAATTTAATTTGTTCCTTATGCTTTACCAGGCGCACTCTCATAAGCGTGTCATGTTGCACAGAGAAAGCTGAGACATGTCTGTGGACTCCATAGCTGATGGTACACCTTGATTTCAAAATTACTATGGGGAGGACTGGAACAAAGATTCAAGGAAAAAAATGGGTGAACAAGAGCAACAGGAAAACTTTTCCTCAGTGCTTGGTGTGGAAGAGCAGTGATAGAGCCCCCAGATGAGCATCATTCTCCGGTGTCCTCTCCAGGCTGGGAGCTGGTCATCCCAGACATTTTTCACACTGTTCTCATGTAGTTTCCATTAGGACCTGCTCATTAGCAGTTCCTGTTTATGGTGTCACTAGCACTAATTGGAGCACAGTCAACCAAGTCTGGGTGTTGTGTAATGATTGGTTATTAAGCTTTAGGTATGCATATTATTTATTAATATTTAATGGGAATGTATATGACATCTGTTATGGGAAACTATATATATATATATATACACAGGGGAAACTATATATATATATGTACATATATATAGAGAGAGAGGGATCCCCTATATATATAGGGGATCTATATATATATATCCCTCTATATATACAGGGGATCATATATATATACATATATATATAAATATATATACATATATATAGGGGATCTCCTGGAAAGAATCCAGTGGAGGGCCACAAAGATGATACGGGGCCTGGATCGTCTTTCCTATGAGGAAAGACTGAGAGACCTGGGTCTGTTCAGCCTTGAGAAGAGAAGACTGAGAGGGGATCTTATCAATGTTTACAAATATTTTAAGTGTGGGAGACAGATGGATTTGGCCAACCTCTTTACAGTGGTTTGTGGGGACAGGACAAGGGCCAATGGCCACAAAATGGATCACAGAAAGTTCTGCATCAACATGCGAAAGAACTTCTTCACGGTGAGGGTGACAGGGCACTGGAACAGGCTACCCAGGGAGATTGTGGAGTCTCCTTCTCTGGAGATATTCAAGGCCTGTTTGGACACCTCCTGGGCAACCTGCTCTAAGGAACCTGCCTTGGCAGGGGGGTTGGATCCGATGATTTTTCGAGGTCTCTCTTGAGATCCCTTCCAACCCCTGCAATTCTGTGATTCTGTGAACTAGAAACTAGAAACTATAAGGAAAAGAGACCATAATATTGTGTTGTAGAAAGCCACAAGGCAGAGTATGAGAAGAAAAGAAAAGGGTGACACAACTGAGTGGAAGTCACCTTCATAACAGTGCTTCACTGCAAGACAGTGATGATTATGGCACTTGGAATACAGTACTAAAGGCAACTTCAGGGTGTATAGATGAAAGATTGACAATTTGCAAGTGAAGGACAGGTTGCAGAATTGCTGATAGAAGGCCCTTGACATTGCAATGGTTAGGGCACCTAAGGCACTTCTCACCAGCACCGCAAATTCTGAGCTGGCTCACACTTGTTTTCATCTGCTACATGGGTGTGGATGGTCTCTCGCCACACTGACCTACCCTGCAGTTCAAAGCACTTACCTCTGATGGTGTAATATCTGTACAGGGTCCTCTCTCTCTCCTTGACTCTTCCTCAGCTACAGAAATATAGCAGCATGTCGACAGGAATCACTCTCTTGCTCCAGACAGCTATCTGTGTTGTGTCCTGGAAAATATGCCTTGCTCAATCTACCCATCAATGGTAATATCTCATTCAGACAATTGTTTACCAGCACAGCATCTGAGCTTCAGTATCACACATTATAGACCATTTGGGTGCACTTAGCATCTTCAGCATCTTCTTCAGCACCCTTTCTGAAGCTGATGATCAGATTATGCAACCACTTTGGGTCTAAAGGTGAAGCAAATTGCTCTTTTCCAAAGAGCACTACATTATCTCAACTTTGCATGCTTCTCTGTCACATTTGTCAGGGCACTAGGAACAAAATGTGTTTTGTGTCTGCGCAGTTTAGACTTCAGAGGTTTGTAGAAACTATAGCTGAATCACAGGACAAGAAGTTTTTAGCGGGTTGTGTTTTCTTTACATCCTGGAAAGTTCTGAGTTTCTACTGGTTTTTCATATGTGGTAGCGCTTGTGTGTTAACTGCCTCAGTGATTCACAACCTTGAGAGTGAATGTGCAATCAACACACATTGCCAGACTCCTTTCACATTTGTGATACTAAGTCCAGAATGGTTCTAGAATATTTGGGAAATCATAAGATATATAGTGTGTTTTCCTCCTCTCCTTTCTCATCACATCTCTGATTTCCACCTTTCTTGTTTCCCTCTTCTTCTGCAGTAAAATGAAATATTTAAAGTTCTTGTACTACAGATTTAATTTACGTGGGAATAGGTGGTATGGAGCAGAGAATGTGCACTCAAATGTGCTCTTGTGTATCTGAATGGACTGTTCCTCTGGCGTCCCATCTCAGGCAGAAACCAAACAAGGGAAGATATCTACCATCAGTTTGGGCTATTGTTCCCCTTCAGTGCCTTTACCTCATGCAAGTTACCGAATTATATTCTTGAACTAGTTTTCCTGCCATCTTTCCACCACTGATATTCTCAAAGAAACTTGTGGTCAATATCTCTTTGGTGCAGGATTTATTAATTGCTTCTTCCATGGCCCCATTAGGAGTAATAGAAATTGGTACAATATAGTTCAGTAGCCTACGCACGGGAATTCTCTTAACTTCAGCTTGTCCTTGACATGCTATGGAATATTACCTTCTGTTCCATTACAATCCTAGATAGGACCCATACCATTTTCTCCTATCTCCTCGCTCCCCAACAGAGTGTATCATCACAGCTTTCTTATAAATAGTTCTAATTTGCCTACTAAGCACAGAATAATTTAATGTATAGCCATGATACATGGGGAACGCTTACATTAAGTAACTGAGAGTGGTGCAGGGTACCTAAACAGGGTTGTGTTTCCCCACATAACCCCACATTATTCTCAGGGACCACATGTTTTTCTTACTGCCTGTAGTGTTACTTGAAGAATAAACTGTGGTTTTGGGGGAATTTCTGTTAATCTACTGCTATCCTGCTCCTATAGCTTGCGTCTCTCCACAAATTCTTCGTAAAAAAAAAAAGTTTTCTTCTTCCTTTCCTAGGACAATTCATCTTTCCTTAGGCTTTGGACTTTTTTTTTTTTGCTGGGTTTGATTAATTTCCCTACTGGCTTCTCTCATAAAATAAACTTTTTTTTTTTTTTTTTTTTTTTTTTTTAGGGAAAGACCCCTTCTTAAGTTATTTCACCTTTCATATAGGAGTTTCAATGTTTTCAAATTACAGATGCAGACCATCATCCACAGTGTCCTGAAATTCTCACCTTGTTAACAGGACCCAGACTCCTTTCTCCATAGTCCAGTGCATTACCTCTAAAAAGAGAGTCTATCTGAAACTCATCTGAGTTTTCCCAGTGAGGACCAATAAAGGTTTCATTCTTTTCTGCTTCTCCTAAGTGTAAATCTAGGTTAGCTCTAAATATAAATTATATTCTTGCTTCTGTTTACATGTGCTTAGTTTACTTTAGAAATACCATTTTCCCTATTATCTTAATGTGGCATGTCTTTGTTTCTATGTACAGACTTTTTTGGCTCATAATTACACCGCTCACTTTACTAAAGGTCTTGTGTAAATTATTAGTGTTAACCATGTTCCATGAACCTGCTTATAGGTAGCAACATGAGGTGACTCCATTACGTCTAAATTACTTTGCTTCTTTGGTGAGAGATCTATTTTCAGAGAGGCTGCAACCATAGCTAGCATTTCTTGCATGCATGCAGTGACTGGCTACTTGCCCCAGAGGCCACTTTCCCAGTCATTCCTTCTGCATTTCCATCATAAAACAGACTTCAGCTATCAGGATCTGGTCTTTCCTATGAGGAGTGTTACAAAAGAAGGAAATGGGGGTACAGCTCATGGTTCCCACTTATCCTTTATGTTTTTGACATTCCATCTTCTATTAATGATCTTGTTGATTAATTTACCTGGACAGACTGATGTACCTATAGAGATGTCAGCAGGTCACGTGTTGGTAGGAACTGCTTGCAGGTATAGTCCAAGATCAGGAATGTATATGAGACCTTTGTATTTCAGGCTGCCTTTTACAACAATTTATTTATTTATTTATTTATTTTTAACACAAAAATCACCTGAGACATACATGGTGCTATGAAGTAGTCAGTTTACATCAGTTAGTAAAAGAACAAGGTTATGATAGGGCTAAGTAATGGTCTTACTGAAGGGGACTATTCCTTACATGTTTTCACTGATGGATTTGCTGCTTTGAGGTATTTTTTTTTGCCCTAATATAAGAAATGGACAACTTCAAGAACACACATTTTCCCATTCTCATATTTTCATAATAATAATAATTCATCAGGTTTCTACTTTCCTCCAACAATGATATCTTTTTTACCTGTATGACAAACAAACAAACAATAAATAAATAAATAAATAAACAAAATAAAACCACTAAGAGCTGAAGATGATTGCTTGTTTTCCAGACATTGACCACAGTAAACGGAGCAGTGAAAATTAAGCACATTGCAATTGCTGGTAATAACTGGATGGTTTCGCTACTCCACACATTACTCTTCAAAATGAACATAAGATGTGATTGTAATGGATATATTCTTGGTCCAGTGAGCTAGGTAACAATATGAATCTTAAATTTCTTAATGCAAGTAGTCCCTGGATCTTATGAATGTTGTAAGTAGTTGGAATAATTTCTTCTGCTGAAAAGTCCAGTCTTGCTGATACAGACAGAGTAGCATAAAAGTTTAGTAATTACATGAAACTAGAAAAAATTTTGAAAGGTGCTATCCAGCAGGTAGGGAAGAAAGGATGCTCAGTAAGAGCTGAATATTTCCTGCCTGCAAGCCTCAGCACAGAGTACTTAAACATAACTCTCTTGTGTGACGTGAGATGCTTTAGTGTAGCAAAAAGATCTGATGGGATAAGAACATCTACTGAGAGCCTGTAAGAGTCCCGCAGTCTTGTGCACAGTAATCTGAAGGTGCAGTGCCCTATAATTCTGCACATAGTAAATGCATACTGTTGATTAGGTGATACAATCTAATGAATACATAATGTTGTCAAGACAGTCTAGAGAACCATCTAGCTTGCCTTACCTCAGCCACTTGGATTTGTCCTGCTGAATAGCTTCCTTTATCCTACTGAGAGAGGTAGATCCTACAGATACCGAAATTTAGGTATCTTAATCTGTAGCTGAGTCTCAAGGCAGGATCCCACCCCCAGATCTGGCACTGGTCTACTGTGGCAGCCTTTTAGAACAGCAGTTTCTGCTCAGAAATACATGACAACAGCATCAGTGGGCATGATAGATGGAGCAACACCTGGCAGAAGATGAATTTGAGAGATGAGGCCAAGAAATTCAAAAAGCTTAATCTAATATTCATGACAAAATCCCCAGAGAGTGATAAAACCAAACGCTACAAAAGCAACGCATCTACCCTCACCAGAGTAGCTGCAGGGAGAGTTCACAGACACCAGCAGCTGACAAAAGCAAGTGAGAGACTTAACATCAAAAACTGGTCTTATAAACATCACCATCCTTTTCCTCCACTACCATTCTGTCAAAACTTTAAAGTCTTAAGAGGTGAACTGCCCATTAATGTGTGTTTTCACAGAAACTCTTTCATATCTCCTGGGATCTTTTGTGCCATTGGACTGGGAACTATGTATAAACTGGCATGCATTAACAGAATTGAACAATGTTTTTCATACAGATGAAGCTGGTACATAAAAAGGAGAGATAGAAATTCCTGAGTGTAAGGACATAAATATACCCACATGTTTTTCAGACCTGGCTTTCTCTCATAAACATGGAAAATTTCTTTTATCCCAAAATGATTAGAGGATCTTATAAATAAAGAATAATAAAAGTTTCAGGATTTAACTCCATCTTCACAAACACTTTCTTTGATGCATTCTGGTGATCTTCCACTGCCTATTACAGTGTCCACATAGGTGAAGTTTTACTGAAAATGCGAAGCCTAATATTATGGAGACCACCTTTATAAAATATCCCTGTTTTTGCATTAATTTTTTTTGTGTGTAAAGCCAAAAAGAATGAGAATCAGTATCACAGAATTGCCAAAGATTTGAGGGGGGGGGGGAAAAAAAAAAAAAAAAAAAAGAGCTCACAAAAGGGCATGAAATACACTTTTTAATACACTTCCTTACACTTTTTTTTTTTTTTTTTTTAATCTGCATTTTGGCCAAATTAATTTGATACTTATCTCAATACTAGATTATTAGATTATGAAATATCCCTCCAAACCTATCACTATTAGGACTTTTAGACAGAAACAATGTTACTGTAGGGAAGCTGATGGATAATAACTATCAACCCTATTCATTTCTCACTCTCAGCAGCCAGTGCTTGGAGCATTTCCAGAGCAATATCTCATGTTATTCCACTTTGCCATGAGGAACAATGAGTTAAAAGAAAGGAAAGACAGATAATGAACACAAAGGGCAACTACTTTCCTGTTGGAACTTGATTGTAATTCAAGAGATGATGGTTTTGGATTCTTTTTTCTCTGTCTCCAGAGGAAGACAAAGGACAGTTTCCAGTCTTTTTCCTCTGTTCTCCATATCACTGTAGTAACGTATTAATACATCTTTTAATATTATTTTTAAGTAAGGTATGTTATTTATTGTATATCTTAGTGTTTAAAACATTTAAAACATTCTGTTAGTTTTCAATTGTCTTAATAATTATCTCTATACATTTGCAGTTTATTCCAAAAATTCTTGTTGGTTTCATAGCAGATCCAGTGGAACACAAATTGAAGTTACAATCCTAGTAAAAACATTACTGAAACATGGTTCTGAAGCGTGGTTGGTGAAAACATAATTGCTTGGAATTAAAATATAGCAAGATAATTTCTTCATCTGAAATATAAGAAGTGATTTGGACACTTGGAAAGAAGTTGACAGACAAGACATATGACCTGGAAGTGACTTGCATCCTGTCTGGCTTCCAGGCAGGACACTTGGAACATTTCAAATATCCCACTACATACATGTTTAACCAAACAAGTCTCATCCTTAAATTGTACACGGTATGTTTTGGAGACTGTAGGTGTTCACAGACTTTTGACATCAGAGATATGTTCATCTCTGTCACATATGTACCCTACTGTTATTCCATCAGCTTGGTACCTTTTCAGTAACCTAATTTATCTGGCTGCTAAGACAAACATCTCGTTTTCTGTTTATGTAACTGCTTGTAGATGACTTGGAAGATGGAAACAGGAATTCCACATTACATCACATCACTTTCTGCTCCATTTCTGTTCAACTCCGCTGTAAGGTATCTACTACTAAGGTACCTACTATACTGGATTCTGATTGAAATTTTACAAATTAGTACATTTTGCCACTGGGCATTTTTATGACACTCAGTTTAAGCTCAGAGCTTTGTTTGGGTTTCAATAAGTAATCTAAGAACAAATTTAATCTTACCCCAAAACAAAGCAAAAAGATGTTACTTATTTCATCAGTATAGACCACACCAAAGCCGGCCAGAGTCTGAAACAGGTGTGTCTGTATGTGTGTGCATCCAAAAGATCTTTCCTCTCCATTCACCCTGCCTCCTCACGTGTCTATGTGGAGGTCCTTATATGTTCATGTTGTCAGCCGCAACAGTTCCTTGCTTTAGCTGAAAATTAACTCACTGAAAACACCAATCTTGTTGACAACTAATCTGATTGACAATGAAGTTGCATGGTTACAAGTACAAACTCAAAGGTAAAAGTAAAGAACCAAAATGTATGTTACGCTCTTAGTCAACCATTGCAAAGGCTATCATGTCAACTCTGTACCTTGATTTTTAATTCAATACCATAATCAATTTCATACTCTTTTTTGTCTTAGTTCAGATATTTGGAGAATAATAATTAATAACAATAAAACCAAATCATTAATAAATAAATAAATAAATAAATAAATAGAAAAGCAAAGATAACAAATAAGTCACTCATTTGAACATTTACCTCTTCTCTAGGTTTTCTTCAGATTGAAAAGCAGCAGCTAGTATGCTGCAGACACAACTGAAGTAGTCCTTCATTTGCTTTTCTTTTACCCATAAATTGAAGAGCTTAAGGATTATTTTATATAGCTCTTCCTGAATTCTGGTTAGCAACTTTATCAGCTTGGTGTCTCTGAGCAGTGATGCATGTGGGTGGTTGTTTGCTTTACAGATTCTCGCTTGATTAATGGTCCTTTCTTCTGCTTAAAAATATGTGTCTTTTATATTCTGCAAACAAGAAGTCCTGATTGCCACTTGCATTTGGTTTTCATCAATATTCTCAACAGTTAGTTTTCCCATGACATAATCTGTCTACTTGTGCTTTTATGGGAAGGAACAGAAGGGACAGACCTTGTGTGCATGGAGGAACAAATCTCAAGCATGAAGCCTTCTCTGTATTTCAGCTAATCTAGAGTAAAATACCTTTATTTGAGACTGTTTAGAATACAACTTGGTGGTTAAAGGGAATTTTTAAACAAAACGGGGGAGAAAGTGACAGTAAACAGGGCTTTTAATTGCAAATTTCTGCACAGCGTTACAAGAGGTTGCTTCATGTATCAATAAAAAAGAAACAACATTTAGCTCTGGCTAGAAGAGATATTGGCAATGTCTTGCATACCTGCTAGCATGGGAATCAGAACATCTGCTGTGCAGTAGCACTGCATTGTGCACTTGAGGCTCCATCTGTACAGAAACACAAAAAGTTTGCTGAATATCCCACCTTAGGATTCAAGCCCTCTTTTTGCTCCCAGGAATTAGAATATGAAGAGTTCCAACAGCAGTAAATGAATTTCCACAAGTGTTGTCATTACACCTTACTGACGTGAATAATGATAATGATAATGATAATGATAATAATAATAATAATAATAAAAAGCTAAAACATGCAGTTTCGTTCAGCCCAGTCCCATAAAAACATCATAGGTTCACAAAGACAATAAAAAATGAACAAATGGCTTGTTTTATATTGGAGTTTAGGGAAATCTGAATAATGTGTTGGGTTTTGTTTTTGTTTTTGTTTTTGTTTTTTTAATTTATAGATCAGGGAAGAGAAGAAAATGCAAAAACAAACACAGATATAGTTAGAAAAGGTTATTAAAAATTTATACCCTGTGACAATGCTTTTAATACTGTAGCCATCTGTGCTTGTCAGCCTAAGAGTTTAAGTAGACTTCAGTAGTTTTAAGAAATAAGGCTACTCTTATGTGTTTTAGAACATTACATAAATAAATAAATAATAGAATAAAAAAGAATTTAGAATTAACATAATGGAAATAATTAATGTAGCTTTCACATGAGATAGACGTCAGAAGCATTACCATAATAAAGACTCATAAGCTCTGAAAAGATTTGCAATATCTAGTTAAGATAATTTACATAAATATTCCATTATCTCCAGTCTTCGTAAATTTATCTAATGACAATATTGACATGTGGAAATTCTGACCAAAAAAAATCTGATAAATGAAGTGTATGTTTAAGTGTATGTTTATTTGACATTGTGGGACATATCTTTTAATAAGAGCTAATGTTGTCACAGAATATGTATAGTCATTTTCTAGATAAATTTAACATTAGGTTTTATGATGCATATATACAGTTTTGGTATAGATTTTCAAAAATAGAAAACCACACAGCAAAAATGTAGTTTGGCTTTCCAGAAGTCAGCCTTATTATGCTTCTAAAAGAAACAGAATACTTTAGGCACTGGGTTTAAGTGCTGTTTAAATATTTAAATCCTTTCTGCAAGTCCTCCCTTTCCAGTTCCAAAGTAGTCCTAAGGATACAGTATATAACCAACCTCTATACAAATATCCCAGGCCACAATTAGAGTCCCATCTGCAATTACATTAATAAAAATTCAAGGGAGAAGAGAAGAGATGGGTGGGTCCTTTGCTGTCCAATAGAAGCATATCACCTTTTTTTTCTAGGCAACAACGTCACAGAAGTCCAGCTCCTCCAAAACAGCTGGTCTGTCGCTGGGTGCAAATCAGCCAGAGCACATCTCCACCCCTCACTTTATAACAGCCCCTTCCTACAATAACATATGGAGGCCTCTCTTTTTTTCCAGAGTTGTTGCTCTTTTAATACACTTCTGTCCCACAAGGTTCTTTCTCATTTATTTTTGCATTTTTTGAGGCATTTCCAACAGCAAGTCTCAGTGTGACATTTTGAATGCTTTGGCTCTTTGGATTTACAATGCTTCCTAATGCCACCTGAAAAGCTAGAAGCAGGCCATTAAAGTGCTGCTCGTTTAGACCTGGATCCATAAGGAGGTGTCAGAAACCTAAGTGACTCCACAGGGCTTTAACATTAAGGTCTCATAGGTACACACAGGAACTATAGTGAGCAGTTTAAATTCCCACTGCTGGATATTCACAAGGCCATTTATTTCTTACTGGCAGTGCTGAGCAAATAAACCCTGGCTGACACCCAAGTCTCATCAGAAGCTACTGGACAGTGAATTCTTGGCTTCTGCCACAATCATAGGAGCCTGGTACCATCAACATACCCACAGCATACCCACAGCACACACAGGAGGAGGTGGGATCCTCATAATTCCCTTCTTTGCCCAGAATTAACCTCATGGTCTGAGTTCTCACGCAGCATTTGTAATTTCTCACAACAGCCAAATCTGCCTCACACCCATGAGAATTTGTGTCTGTTTCCTCCTTCCTAGCTGTTTGCCTTAACCTACAGCAAGAGTGGACTGGAAGAGGGCAGAGTCTTGCTTGTAGCTGAAATTTGGATGGAGACAGTATTTTGATAGAGTAGGAGAGAGTTCTAGCTTACCAGGCTGAAAATATACATGTCCACTGTCTTCACACACATATATTAATTACCTTCTTCTCTTTCTGGAAACAGCAGAGCACCTTTCTTTTTCTTCATAACAGAGAAGACAAAGGTGTTACAACTTCTCCCACCATCTCACAAGGACACACACAGACAATGCAGTGTTGCCATGCCCATCATTTTCCCCAGCATCTCCAAAGCACTCTTTGTCAACAAGTACAAATAAGCTTATCGTCTTAACTATCACCTGATACCCAGTGTCTTGTAGTTGCCTGGTGATTTTCTCAGGTTGTGTTTGCCTTTTGACAAACTTCTGTGCCTTTTTACAACTTTTTGTTTTTGTTTTTGTTTTTCTTTTGTTGTTGTTGTTGTTCCCAGTGGTTACCTGGTTGCTCCTCCAAGGTGCCTCCTGTGTTTGTCTGCATATATTAGCAGACATAGTAAAATTAAAAGCAAGCAAGCAAACAACAACAACTACAAAACACCTTAAAATGGAAGTAGCATGGAAATAGCTGTAAAAACTCAACAAATGGAAAGAGAATAACTTAATCAAAAGCAAGCAGTTTACAAGTAGAGTGGGGCAGAATTTTAGATAATTAACAGACAATAACAGAAGTAATGCACAGATGACCAAGGACCCACTGCTGCTGCACAGGCACCTCCTGAACCCTGTGGTTAGTGTCTTATACAAGATTCCAGAGTTTTGTATCTTGTGCTTCACTTACAAGATGGATGATCTTCTTGGTCTGGAGTCCTTTCAATACCTTATATCCTTATTTCCAATGCCACACACTACAGTTGCTGCTGTTGTACAGGTTGGTTTCTCTGAAAACAAAACCTATTACTTTGTGCCAGGATAGTGTAAAGCGTAACCTAACAAGCATCAAGAGCACATGCTAAAGATTTACATCAAAAAAAGTGTTTGTGTTACATACTAAACCACTAATGAACATGCAAGCTCAGAGGACTGAGTGCCGGAGTTAAACACTGAAGGGACTACATTTTATTGATTTTTTTTTTCTTATCTTTCATCATTCTGAGGGACAGAGTTTGGGAATGGTGTCTAAAAAGGCAGAAAGCTCTTCTACCACCAGCACCAGCTTGCAAACTTAAGCAGCTTTCTTTGAGTCTTATTTTTAGGGACTCAGAATTGTTTAGGAGAGCTTAGGTACTTAGGATTGTGAAATGAAGCAGACAGTAAAAGCACTGGGGCTTAGAATCTATCCCTACAACTCCTGCTGATGCAAGAAGCTACCCAGGCACATATTATGCAGATTTTGGTTGCTGTACTGATGTCTAGAGGAGAAAGCGGCAATGATGATACAGCTGTGATGTCTGTTAACTTCTCTTACAATATCCAAGAAACATTTTTTTGTGTGTTTTTTGTTTGTTTGTTTGTTTTTTCCTTGAAAATCTGTTTTCACATAATGGAATAAATAATAGTATGACGACTGTTTTAGAAAAAAAGCAGATCCAGTCCTCTAAATTCATATAATTCTCCTGAGATTTATAGAGCATTCAAGAATTTTATTGCTATTGATTTCTTTTCTAACCTAATTTAGTTCAGAGCCTATAATTTTCAGGTATGCTTGCACTGATGTGTTCCTGTTAAATCTCTCTTTCTGTAGTGACATACAGATACAATTTTTGGATATCTTAATGTCACAATACTACCTGCAGCGTTGTGCAGATATATGGCTTTAAACATTGCTTCAAGTAAAGAACTGGTACACCTCAGCCTGAGCAGATTAAGTCGACCAGCAGCTTGGGGATGGTGTAGGTGATAGCTGAGCTCCACCTTCTTGCTCAAGGTGGGAAGGCAGCATCATTTACCACTCAGGCATTGCCTATGAAACAACCCTTAATGGGATCGAAGTCCTTTGCCCTTTTTCTCTATGTTCCCTTTCCAGTTATTCACACTAAAACTAAAGTTGTATTGATTAGTGTGAATCTTTGCTGTGGGCATACTAAATACAGCAAGTGATTCTTTGTCATGTAGCATGGACATCAGTCATTGGCTACTCTGCATTCAAAATATTGAAGAATTAAAGTAATAATGAAATGCATATATATATTATTATACATTAAATATATATAATATATTATTATGTGTAATAATATATATTATTTATTTATTTATTTGCAAGAAGGCACAGAACAAATACATAAAGTCTTGCTTGCTTTGTGTCTTCCTCCTATTCACCGATAGATGGTGGCAAAACTCCTTCCTTATACTTCACGTAGGCTTGTGAGTGTATCAAGACTGTGTCACTGCTTCCTCGAGCCCTTTTCACCCTCATTCTGATTTCTGAATATCATCAGATCTTTTCCTCTCTAGCACTAGTCTCACTTCTTTTCAGGTTTTCTTAGTGAAAAGCTGTGGGAAGTTCCAACCTCATTTTAATATTTTTTGCATGTAATTCTCTGCCCTCATCTGTTTCTCAAGCAAAGCAAGGAGGAGGGTGCAGTGATTAATCCTTTTAGAGTTCCCCACATCTGAAACCTGTGGGGGATTAATCATTTTAACAACTGATGTAGGCATGTGGTGGATGTTTTGTCTCTTTAAAGCAAATGTTGAAGATAAACAACAATTCAGACTTCACAGGTATACTTCAGGGATCAGGAACACAAATTCCGTGGGCTAAGCATACAAGGAGTCAAGACCATCTGAATATCTGTGGTCTTCTTAAAAGAATCTTCTTGGATAATAGCTGCTGTCCTTCAAAAAGAAAGCATTCTGAACAAATTACAGTGGAGTGAGCAGAAGCCAACATAAGTGTATCTCAGTATCATACAAATCTTTTTTTTTTTTTTCTCTTTTTTTTTTTTTTTTTTTTTTTTTCACTAGAGTATGAACAGGGCTTTAAATGGGGATCTTGGCATTGCCAAAGTCTACTGTATATTGTGCTGCAGCTGTATCAAGTTGTCTTAACTATTAGGTATGAAATTTAATTGTGGGAAAACAAACATATAAATAAATAAACCACTGATCTTTTCACAGAACAAACAAACAACAAACAAACAACAACAACTGGTCTTTAGAGGGTGAAAAGTTTTTTTCCACAGAACATACATGAATCTGATTTTATTTTTTTTTTCTTTCAGACTGTCTCCTGTGTCTAGTAGAAAGTATTGAAGAATTACTGTGTAAAGTTTTACAGCCATCTGATCAGAATAGACCAATTTTCATATTTTTCACTAAGTCTCTTGCAATCTGCTTCTCTTTACCTCTAGACACATTTTAATGTCACTGAGCCAAAACATATCTTTCTGTGCAAAATAGCAAAAATGACTCCTCACTGTAGCAGTTTAACAGTTTAGTAAGTCAAATTTAGGGACAAGTATTTTGATTTAGTCTATAATCTTAGTGGCTGGACAGATTGTCTAGATTTTGTCAAATCAATAAAGAACATCAGTGAAGATGTGGAAATAAATATTTCAAATGAGTAGTCAAACACAGAAATTGGAATAGGATGGAGAATATTATGGAAATAACAGTAATGTTTTGATAAATATATTGAAATGCTAATATAAATGTTACAAGGCCCTTGTACAAAGCTGAGCTCTCAAATTTCTCTGGTCTAGAGACCAGTCATGGAGCTCTGAAGTCATCCTCAGTAGAGCTGCACTCTTAAGCTCAACCCCTGAGGGTCCATAGGCACGAGAGACTTTTTTTTTCTTTTTTCTTCATGGGCCATGTTGTGGTTTAACCCGGCTGGCAGGTAAACACCACACAGCCGTTCGCTCACCCTCCCCCCTCCCTCTCTGGGATGGGGGAGAGAAACGGGAAAGTGAAGCCGGTGAGTTGAGATAAAGACAGTTTATTAAGACAGGAATATAATAATAACAATAATAATAATAATAGTGATAATGATAATAGTATTAATAATAATAATGTGTAAGAAACAAGTGATGCACAATGCAATTGCTCACCACCCGCTGACCAATGCCCAGCCTATCCCCGAGCAGCCGGCCCACCACCCCGGCCAGCCACCCCTATATATTGTTTAGCATGACGTCAGATGGTATGGAATACCCCTTTGGCCAGTTTGGGTCAGCTGTCCTGGGTCTGTCCCCTCCCAGCTCCTGCTGCACCCCCAGCCTGCTCGCTGGCAGGACAGAGCGAGAAGCCGAAAAGTCCTTGGCCTGGTGTAAACACTGCTCTGCAACAATTAAAACATCAGCATGTTATCAGCGCTCTTCTCATCCTAATCCAAAACACAGTACCCTACCAGCTACTATGAGGAAAAATTAACTCTGTCCTAACTGGAACCAGGACAGGCCACTACAAGAACAGTCCCTATGTAAATCTTCAGAAGATTGCTCATTTGGATGTTGTCCTATTAAGGAATTATACATAGTTAGAAACCCTTTATTTTCCTACTGTGAGAGGAACCAGGAAAATTAGGACTGATTTATGAATTTACGGAGAAGACAAATCAGTAGGTGTGCCATAAGATCTATTAATTAATGAGCAGTCAGGAGAAAATAGATGTGGCAGGGCATTCCATTACTAACAGAAAAAAATAAATAGGCAGAATGATATGAAAAATGATCTTTCCCTCTTTCCCCCACCTTTTTCTCTTTATGGAAAAATTGTTATGTATTTGTTTTTCCTGTTGATAATAACGGCAGTTGGAAGTGTATAGGAGTGAGCCAGGTGGAAGTTTATAGTCTTGGTAAAAAGCAGAGATATTAGACTAAAAGTTGGTTCAAAAGTTTGTCCCACTGTTAACAAACGAGAAAGAAGTTTGGAGAATGTGTCACAGGTGGCGGTCTGGTGTGGCATAATGACCACACGGACACTGGGGTTCTTTCAGGATCAGTAACTGCTGCTACTTTATTGATGGCATAACTTCATTATTCTTGTTGCAAACCCATCTTGAGGACAGGCTTCCTTCTTATACTATTCGTCCCCCAGCAGTACTTTTCCACTAACTATTCATTGGTCAACAACTTTGCCCAGCAACCGCAAACCCCTAGCAACTTCCATGCCTTAACAGCTGGAGAACAAGCAACCCAAGACGGCAAGGCATCTCCTGAATCACCCTTCTTTGTTCCCTCTAAACTCTTTACATTCCTCATGGCCTCATCGTTAAGAGTCCGACTTTATCACCAACCATGGGGCTTGTCGACACCCATGGCCACACTCCTACATCTCCCCCTTCTTCATAAAAAGACACAATTAACACAAAATAATAAAGCACGATTAACACTAACTAAAACTCAGAAAAAAACTACCAGGCATACTAATTCTATCTTTAACAAACTTTGTAACCACATCCCTGGGAGAGGCAGGCACTGAGTGCTGCCCAGCTGGGGGGCTTTGGCTGCCCCTCCAACTCCTGGGGTCCTTGTTTGTGGGTCTTGCATTTGCCAACCGGACCCTCCCATACGCTGTCTTTTGTTTGAGCTGGAATCCAAACCTCGAAGGACAGTGCTGTGATCATGTTAAGGCAGATGATGAGACAGCTGGATGGACCCATCGTGCTGACACCCATCTAGAAACCAGCTCCTGTTAAAACACAAGCACAACCTCGACCCCACGCTATTAGAGTGTAGGGCCCTTCCCAATGATTGGTGCTTTAATTTTTTACCATGACTTGTGTCCTTTCTTTAACTTTGAGTTTCTCCCAGATCTGTCTCCCAGTTATGTCTGTCGCCTTTTCTCCTGCATGGACATGTGATATTTGAAGTAATAATTCGTGTCAAGAAGATGGTTGAAGTTAAGAAAGAAGGGGGAGATGTGGGAGTGTGGCCATGGTGGTCGACAAGCCCCATGGTTGGTGATAACATCAGACTCTTAAGGATGAGGCCATCAGGAATGTAGAGAGTTTAGAGGGAACAAAGAAGGGTGATTCAGGAGATGCCTTGCCATCTAGGGTTGCTTGTTCTCCAGCCGTTAAGGTATGGAAGTTGCTGGGGGCTTGCTGGTTGAAACTGTTAAAATTTGTTTTTTAATATTATATGATAATCATATTATTAGTTTGGTTTCAAGGGTTAACGAAACGCGGGAAAAGACGGCCTCGCATGGGTTGACGTCGATCACGTTTTGTTGCTTTCGGGAACCTTGTGGAGGGCAGAACATGCGCAGAAGAAGAGGGAGCCGGTCGAAGCCACCCCTGCGGTCTGTACGAGATCCAGGAACCCACAGGGTATGCACAGGAACAAAAAGGTTGCTAGCGGTGATGGGGGGGAACCGTGACCCTTCATCCCCACGAGCCCCAAAGACCACCACCAAGAGAGACACTGCGCAGGCGCCAAAAGGAGGAGTTTGTGAAGATACTAATTATAATACGAAGCGGGAATAGGTCATACATATGTATAGGCGTACTCGGGTTTCTTATGAATACGTAAAAGCAATGTTCTATATATTTAGAAAGTTCAACGGTTGTGTGTGCGTGTTGGTAGAGCGTAGACTCCCTGCACAGCCAGTGCTGTTTACTTGCCTTTTATAAATATTACTAAATTCAGATTGAGTTGTATCTTCATTTATAACAGACAGATACAAGGACCTGCCTCTGTCCACCGATTTAAAATTTAAAGAACATAGCATGCTTTAGCTATCTTTTCCTGGGGGTCACAACCCTATCTCCCCTTTTTTGTTTTAGAAGCATAGCTTTTAGGGTACCATGGACCTGTTCAATAATTGCTTGACCCGTAGGGAGAATGAGGTATACCCGTCAGATGTTGAATACCCCACTGTTGAAAAGAAGTGGGTTGCATGGGCCCCATATCCTGGCCTATTATCTGTTTTAATCATTTTTGGAACTCCTAATTTCGCAAAAGCTGACAGAAGATGTTTACGCACATCCTTTGCTTTTTCCCCTGTATGAACAGATGCAAAAATACAATCAGAAAAGGTATCAATTGAAACATAAACATAGCAAAGTTTTCCGAATTCTGGCAAGTGTTTAACAAACAATCCTTTAAGTCTATTACTATTAATGTCCATGACTAAGGGAGCATAGTTGGAGTTGGTAATCCCGGCTGAAGTGCTCCCATATCTTCCATAACTTCATTATTTTTTCTCAGATCATATGACAGTCTCCATTTTCCATTCTTTTTCTTAATCACAAACACCAGAGAGTTCCAGGGCTAGCCGTGGGAACAATATGTCTCGCTTTAAGTTGTTAAGCAACTCGGCCTTCGGGCCCTATGTATCCTATTCCTCCCGGATCGAAGGGAAACAGATCCGGCTCCTTTTCAGGGCCTGGATCAAAAGGAACGTCCAGGTCACCAGGGGGCGTAACAGCAAAGGCCTGCGATTCCAGTAGCGCCGGAGGGGGGGGGGCTATGGTGTAGCAGAAGGATCGGTGGACGAGCCCGCAGCTCCCTCACTATCTGGCAAACCACACGTTTCTGATTGGGGTCCCACATGGCTCTTTAAGGCCTCAGAGATTGCTCGCCAGGTGCCGAGCAATCCCGCCACAACCTTGTCATTTTTAGTAGCAGAATCCCACACCTTGACGTCAATTTGGTCCCCTGTTTCAGGATCATAAACTGTCTGATTGTTAATAAAGGGAATAAACTGTAAGGTTACCAGGACATTTTTTTGTTTCTAAGTACATACGATTCCCCAGAGCGCGCAACTTCTTACTTTCAGCCAGTGAGGGGCAGTTGTGTGCGCGGGCCTGCTTCTCTTAGCTTGAGCTTCCTTCCAGCTCCAGTGCGCCTATTTCCAGCGACTTTCAGTACAAGCTTCTTTAAGCGGTTTCCTGAGTTTGGCCAAACCTTTCTTCATGAGGCGATCAATGTCCCTGTTCCTGTCCTGGTCTCTGTTCTGCTAGCCTGACCATATTCATTCCTTTTTTTTTTGTTTTTGTCCCTGTCATGTTAGCCTGTCCCTGTTCCTATTCTTCATGTCCCTATTTGTTTTCTTCATGTCCCTGTTTGTTTACTTCATGTCCCTATTCAGGTGCCATTTGTGGCGTAAAGACCACACGGACACTGGGGTTCTTTCAGGATCAGTAACTGCTGCTACTTTATTAATGGCATAACTTCATTATTCTTGTTGCAAACCCATCTTGAGGACAGGCTCCCTTCTTATACTATTCGCCCCACAGCAGTACTTTACCACTAACTATTCACTGGTCAACAACTTTGCCCAGCAACCGCAAACCCCCAGCAACTTCCATGCCTTACCGGCTGGAGAACAGGCAACCCGAGACAGCAAGGCATCTCCTGAATCACCCTTCTTTGTTCCCTCTAAACTCTTTACATTCCTCATGGCCTCATCGTTAAGAGTCCGACGTTATCACCAACCATGGGGCTTGTAGACCCCCATGGCCACACTCCCACAGCCCGGAGTGCAGGCACTGTATGGAAGATGACTGAGTTCAGCATCTGAGGAAAAACAGAGGGGAGGGGAATACTGGCCTTCAGGAGAACAAGCTTTAGATTGTTAAGAGACTCTGTCGGCAAGAAAAAACATCCTGCTCTTCCTGAGTATTCACAAAAATCTTCTTGACTAAGAAAGGATTTTCTTAGTTTTGTTCATTAGAAATTGAAGTAGAAAGAAAAACTAAAAAAAAGAAAAAAAGCATTTCTCAGGAGCAAAAGGATGAAATCGGGAGAAATCGCAGAGATCAGACGAAGTCCTTGAAGACCAAAGAAAGGCAAGTGTTGAACCCATGTTCAAAGGAGGCAAGAGAGACAATATGGGGAACTACAGGCCTTATAACTTTAGTTTGGTCACTAAGAAAGTCATGGAGCAAGTCCTCCAAGGAGAATGAGGAGACTCAGAATAGCCAGTATGGATTTAATATGGGAAAATTATGCTTGACCAATCTGATTGCTTTCTATGACAAAAGACTACCTGTGACCTACTCCATGGATAAGGTGAAAAAAAGAGGGAATGAGACAATCTTGACTTTGATAAAAATTTACATAAAACTCTCCTACCAGAGCTTCATTGACAGACTGTTAGATGAGCTGACAATTGTCCAGACAGCTGGGCAGAGTCCTGATCAATGACTCAATGTCTGTTTGGCAGCTGGTAACAAGTGGAGCGTGACAGACATCAATACTTGAGCCAATACCGTTCAATATCTTCATCAGCTACCAAATGCTGAGAAAGTGTGATTCTTCAGCAGATTTCTGGATGATTCAAATCTAAGGAAGGAGAAAATGCTAAATGAACAGTAAACCTTTGTTTCAGTGAGACCTTGCTAGAATTGAAGGTTCAGTAATCAGGGAACCTTTGATGTTCAACAAGGAAAAATTCAAAGACCTGCTCCAGGACACAACAGACAGGTCTGTGCATTGAAACAGGCCAGAAATGAACTGACAGCTCTGCTGAAAAGAATGCAGGTTAACAGTGGATACCAAGTCACACACAAAACAAAAATATGTTTTTGTTCTGCATGAGACAGACTGTATTCTGGACTACATTAGAAAAAGCACAACCGTCAGACCACGGGCAGTTATTATGCCTTCCTGCTCAATGCTGGTGACACCATACCAGGAGGACTATGTTTATTTTGGCCCTTCCTGTTCAAGAAGGATGTTGAAAACTTTGAGTTCAGTATCACTGAGGACCTGTTCCAGGGAGATGTGAAGAAGACTCTTTTTCCTCACAGCTGATGCCTCCCCAGCCAGCAAAGACTCTTTAGATGCCATATCAGAACAGCAAGTACACTTGATGTTTAATATCATAGCTTATTAAATCCCAAGTGTCTTTTGCTTATGATAGCTACTAAATGAGTGCTTTATACTTATAAACTGTGTATATCCTGCTTGCAGCTGCACCCAGTTAAAGATTCCTGAACAAATAAACTCAAATGAGTAGCCATAGCAGAGTCCAGAAAGTATTTGAGAAACTATGGCTTTTGACAAACTGCCCCCCTCTTGGCAAGAAAGCCAAGAAGATGAGTGATATACAATGAGAAAGAAACAGAACAAATTCCTGATCTTCAACTAGATATTTTTTTTTCAGACCACCTGGCCTTAGCTGTGTGCATAACTGTTTGCTACACGGGTAAAATAGCTACTCTTTCCATTATCACTACTGAAATGCATGCAAATTTCAAACAGTGTTGACAAATCAGGATTTTTGTAAAGGTCAGAGAAATCATATTCTTCAGCTTCCCCAGTGTGGGAGGGAGGTTAATAACACCCAAAGTACCACAATTTTTCATCTCTCAAGCCAGACAGTATTGTGTCACAAAGCTTTTTAGCTGATAAGCTTTAACAGTTCCCATCAACTTCTTCACATCTGTAAGACAGAAAAGCAAGGACAGGAACTGAAGGAAATAAAGGGTTCTGTTTTGCTCAGAGCAACATCACCACATGGGTTTGAACTGAGTCAGATGGGACACCCATGATAAACGAAAATAGGTTCCTAGTAAATGGGTTCTTAGAAGACGAGACTGGAGGGACTGGTATGTGGTAAAGCATCAGACATTTTGGAGCAGAAATATGGCATCAGTCTAAATCCAGCAATAGCATTGTGTCTAATAATACGGGCACCTTACTCACATGTACTGGAAACAGTCATGTTATTGTGTAAACACAATCATTGCCTATCACTGTGCTGTTTTACCCATGAGTATAACATAAAGAGAGAGAGAGTGAAATCTTTTTTTTCCCTTTATTTTTTTCTTTTCCTTTCATTTTTCCCTTTTCCTTTTCCTCTTCCTTTTCCTCTTCCTTTTCCTTTTCCTTCTTTCCCATTTTTTAAAAAATCATATGTACATTTTTTATTCCTGCATTTTCTCTATATGTCTTTCTGCCTCTGATTTTATGTGGACTTACTACAAGGTGAGATTGTCTGAAAACTTTCTTCAAGGTGCAATACTTGCTTCCATTAGACTACGTATGTTGTCTAAGTTCCCATGTATAAACAATATCACAATTTTGATTGGTTTTGATCACTGTTTTTTCTCACTAGGTCTTATTTTTCTGCTCTAAGAAGATAATAAAGACCTGTGTTTTCTTTTGCCTGTAGCAGTAACTATAACATTTATGTAAGAATGTCTCATTGGAAGACAACACTAGGAAGAGGAAGAAAGCCTATATGAGAACAAGAAGGTTAGAAGTAGCAGAAAGAGAAAGGAGGTTTGAGAGATGTATTAAAAGTTTATCCTGTCCTTTAAGTATATGAACACAACTGAATTTATATATATATATATATATATATATATATAGGGTTCTGCAGATTTGCATGGGCAGGAAAACATACATGATTGAAAGAGACATTGACCATTTCACATAGATCTATCACAATAAGAAACTTTAAAAAAGCATCAAAATTATGTAGCAGATGTGCCACATGAAGTCACTGCCTTTAGGTATGTTGAAATATTTTGCAGCTTTTTTTCCCCAAACCCTAATGTGAACTACTTAACCCAAGGTTCAAAGTATTTAATTACTGCTCTCACCTCAAGTAGCTCTAAGAGCATCAGTGCTCTGAGATCTGTATCTATGTGATGAGAAAGAAAAGGTACACAATTTACATTTCAAATGAGGAGTAACTTGTCCCACAGTTAGATTTGCAATCAGCTTTTTTCTCCCTCTGACCAAAAAAAAAAATCTTCATGTATGAAATAGCTTTTCCGGAAGTAAATCATTTCAATATCCTATTCTGACCAACCAGAGAGAATAGAAGAAAGCAGCATTAAGTTCATTGAGAAAGGTGTTCGTTTTGCTATAAATTGGTGCATGCAATGACAATCAGATTTTTATTAGATGTCAAAGAACAAACAGTATTAATTTAAGAAAAGATAAAGAAATTACATATTCTATGACTGTATTTTCTTTTTTGCCTTCAATTAAGCACTTTGAAACAATTATCAGGACTACATCATAAAATAAATATAAATCTGAATGTATCTTGGTTTTACACTTAAGTTCTGTTTCAGCGTCAGCTTTATAATGTATCTCTATATAATAGAGTATCTCTATTGCCTTAATCTCAAATTCCTGTCTCTTATCTGTGATATAGAAGATAGCAATAGAAAAGCCAGAGTCAGAGATGGGAGTCAGTGAGAGCTCATAATGTTTACTTTACAGAGCACTTGAACTTCTCTTTTTCATGTATTTAGTAAAACGGCTGAGATAAATCTCATTGGAACACAAAGCATAAGATTGAAGTCCTGCGTCATGGTCCCTAAGTCCTATGTACCAGTCTCCTGATATGGAAAGAACTACATAATATAGTCCTCTTCAGAAATTTATTAACATTTTTCTTTTATTTGTGGTTCACATTTTCAGTCTGAAAGCTGCTTGAAAACTCCTGTGCTTTGATCTTTAATATTTAACTAACTTTAATATTAGATCCAGTTTAAATGTTAGAGAAGGCTGCTCAGTATCATAGCTAGACAATGTTTGAGCCTGCTCCAATGTTTGACCACATTCATAGTGAAGATTTTTTTTTTTCCTTAATACATAATCAAAATGCCATTCTGTTGCAACTGCTGTCCATGGCCTCTTATCTTAGAGTCTATAACTATGAGATGCTAACCATAACAATGCTAATGATGAATCTGGTCTAAATTTCTAATATCTTCCATTATTAAAGTTTACATATAAATGTTACAGCCTGAACGAAGCAGTAATTATTCAATGATGATGAAACAAGACATACAAGGTAATTTTGTTATGTTACCTCGTGTGTTTCCTAATTCCTGAAAAGATTATCTTTATGTCAAGTGCCTCTGCCCAGGACAATCTATCACAATTTAAATTGCTGAGAGCTACTTAACAAACCTGTTAATAAAGTACAATAAGTCATGGTAGCTTGCAGTCACACAAGAGTTTTAGAGGTACTGAATATTCACAGGAGTGAACATGCTCAGCATGTTCGAAAAATGAAATACACATATGCCTAAATAAAGAGGTAGGAACCCCACAAAAAACCTTGTTTGAACTTTTGGCCACTGTGTTTTCAAGTAAACTGCTGTCTTGTCTTCCTAATAACATTTACAGAATGAATGTGTCTCTACAGAATGGGTGTCTGTCTTGTCTCAGTGTCTTGCTACTGAAAGTTTATGCAGTAGAAAAAGGTCAATGTATTCATCTATGAATCACAGCAGTGGAAAGGAAAAAAAAATGAAAAAGGAAAAGAAAGCAGGGATTTTCTTGCATTGCTGGATTTACATATGTCCTTGAGGAACAGACATCCATGTGCTAGCTGTAGACTTGCATGCTGAAACCAGCTAGCTTTGCCTGTTAATACACAGCTTGCTTAGAGGAAAAGGTCAAGGCAACTTGTATTAATTAAAATTGATATTAATTACATACCTGAGGTTACGCAGTAGCCATTCAAAAGCACCTGTCCACAGCCAAGGCTGTGGTTTGTAAAAATGAGAATATTCCAGGCAAAAGCAATCATAATAAACATATTTCAGACTAATGCTGATGTGACATAAATGAGATATACTATTGGTAATGCTACTACTTTTGCTTTGTTTAGCCTTCTTAGCACAGTTTATCTAAGAATGTCAAAGAGTTTTAAGATTATTAGTCAGTCAGACTTCACAGAAGCTCTTATAATTTTCTTTTGTTTAAAGTTCACATGAATGAAACTTGCTGAAGGTTGAATTAATGGCAGAGCTGGAAAAATCCTAAGTTTTGTATTTCCCATGGGTCAAAGATACATACTCTTTCACCTGGTGTTGGTACCCATTTTAATTTCTCTGATTTCAAATTGTCTTTTAAGTCACCACGGACCAAGGAAGAGAATCTAGTGGAGAAACAGCTTGCTAGAAATGTCTAAAAAAACTACTGAAAAGATAAAAATAAAATAATAAAATAAAATAAAATAAAATAAAATAAAATAAAATAAAATAAAATAAAAAATGAATAAAACAGCAACAAATGAAAATGAGCCATCTGAGTCTTATTTACTTTATACATTTTTTTATAATTATTATGAAACTTAAATTAAAAGCAAAAATCTCTCCTTGCTGTTTTTTGTACCTTGTTGTGGTTAAGCAAGTGTTTCTTCTAGACTCTCATGAAGAAAAATATACTAAGGATTACATGTTAATGTTAGCCATTAAGCTGGGATAAAAACATTCTCTCCTATGTGACTATGTTGATTTCTTCATTTATAACTGTGCTAAAACTACTTCTTTGTCATTTGGAATAAACATTCTGTAACACAGATTTTTTTTGCATATATAATTAGAAAGTTATATATATATAAAATCAGATTATTATTATATAATAATATATAATAATATAATTTGTATTATATAATATAATAATATATATAATTATATAATTAAAGTTAATTATTTTCAACATAAGAAAAGACTATTCTCAAAGAAACCTACCAAAAAATAAACAAACAAATAAACAAACAAAATCACCACCAATAGAATGACTGGAAGTTCAATAAATTCATCTGAATTTCATATGAATCACATATTTCATTCCCAAAATTCTACTGTGACCTCCACTATATCACAGGCCATAGGATTTCATTTCATACTTGAGTGTGGAAATCACTAACTGATTTTTGTCTGAATACTTAATGTAAAGACAAGTAATAATTCCATGCTTATATATCTTTTTCTCAACAGGCAATCCCACTGTTAAGTTTTATACATTAATTTTAACTTGAAATAATTCTGCTTTTCTCTCCCAATGGGATTGGCTAGGATATTTTCAGCAATATAGTTTGTTTAAACTGTGCAGTTCTGTCAACATAGAAGTAGGTCACAAGCTTTGATGGAAAATGTCCTGAAGTCCTACTTTTCCCTTTTTTTCTGTATATGGAAATGCAACTAAAACATCCCTTGGGATTTTAATAAGCATGCAGTATTCCAATAAACTTCTGTTCAGGAAAGTGTTCTGATATCTATTCATTCCTATAGAAGTTGGCAGCAGTGACAATTCTTGCTCAGCATAACTGAGATATACTCAACTTGTCTACTTTCAGTTAAGAGTTTTTGTCATTTTCTGTCCTAGGGAAACCCACCTGAGAATAGTAAAGCTCGAATTTTCTTCACTGAAAGGAATTCACATTAGTAGGAATCATCCCTCCTTCAGTGACTGAAAAGTCAACCATTTACTTAGAGACATCATTTTTGCTCCTATTTTAGTGAGTAGAGAAAAACAAGAGGTTCTAATGAATTATTTTTTATCTTACCCCTTTCTTGCCTCTAACAGTGAGAGCCCAGACAAGCAGTTTAGGAAAACCACCTAATTTTAGATGGCTCTAGCTGCATAAACTCAGTCTGATGCTAAATCAGCTCTTGGCATTTTCTGATAGAAGATAGATTTTTTTTTCCTTTTAGAATGCCATATCATGGGATTTTGTTCTTTTCCCCTCCTCAAGATTTTTCCTTTTTAGAGTGGAGCAATTGAATTTAGGTTTCACAGACAAAGCCAGTGGCAGAGAACCAGCACAATGTCTGTATCTGTAAGATCAATGTATTACACAGTAAATGCAATCCTGTTATTTTACCCAGATACTTTACTTCTCTAGCTGAATTAGAAGAGCACCCACTGGTGGAAATTAATAAACCAACAGCAGGCTACCAATTAAAAGCTGATAAATGTTGTTTGTTCTGTCCACTTTATCACATGGTCACTTCAATCCATCTAAAAATATCAACAGTTACCAAGACCTTAACAAGCTGTGTTTTTTCTTCATCTAACATGACATCCCAATTGACACATTTTGATTAAGTGTGAGATATTCATCCATCCTGCTTTAATATGTTTCCACATATGACTGGACTAAATATTCAAAGGAAAAGCAAGAAAAGCAGACAAAGTTAGCAAACGCCAGACTACCTCATTATAATCAATTGACATAAAAATGTGATGCTGGCAAAGCCTTCCTTTGCCATGTTACCAGAAAAGTTTGTGCACTGGCTGGTAACTGTGAACAAGCTAAAGTCTTTCACAACTTATTTTCTTTATTTGAATGGGGGACAAGAAAGTAGTTCATTCTGTGGCACTGCAGAACCTGTAGAATGATCAGTTTGAAATGACTGTTTTACATTTTAATTACATCTAGTTTAGGCTTCAGGTTATTTTGCTGAACCTTTCCTCCTCTACTTCCACCCCCACGGTTCACTCATCAACTGGCATTTCTAATATGAAAAACACATTAAAATAATAAGACAAGAAAAAAAAAAAGTCTAGGCTCAAGGAATGGGTTAACATTTGTTGTTAACATTTTCCTCCTGTCATTTTCTTTCCATCATTTTGCTACCACAGAATGATGCAACTGCAGGCCTAGGAGCAGACTCCAGCATCACTGAAATCAAATTCTCGACAGGGAAATATTGTAATGCATTTAAGCATATTCCGCACAAAGAAGTGCTGAGGAGATGAGCAGGAGGCATGAGTAACATGACCTAAATCTTTACTGAAAACCTGCACATCTACTATGCTAAAAAATTTTCATTGAATATGACATGAATTCTAGGGCACTGAATTACATCATCTCTCTCTATTGTTTTTTACTAAGACTTGATAAGCTTCCATTTAATGGAATAAAATTACCACATCATGTTCCATCCCAGCAATTACTGATGTAACAGAGCAGTGTGTCAAACAACTAAAATGTTAAGTTAAAAAGGATGCACAGGTAAGTTCAATAACAAACAACATAAAGTGTAATTTGGGAGGTCTGAAATCCTATTTTTTAAGTAAGGGAAGAGATTATCATCACGTTTATGTTTATGTGCCTTTTTGGCTATGGGAAGTGCCAGGAGTAACATAAGACATTAACTGACTTAAACTGCCCTTTAATTCTACACTGGTTTACAACAGCTATAGATTTTCAAGGAGAGTAGACCAAAGAGTCTTTTTTCTTTTTCTTTTTTTTTTTTTTCCCCCCATTCCTAGCATGAGACAGCTGTTTTGTGTTTTTGATGTCATATGAGATTGGTGGAACAGTACAACTCCTCTGTCCATTGCTTGGGATGGGAAACTGCAACTTTTGCATTGCTTTTGCATGCATGAGAACTGAAAGAACAGATTTTAGTCTGTATTTGGGTCATGAACAACTGCATGAATTGCAAGTATTTACATCAGGAATTTGGCTTGAAATTAGAGCCAGTCTATCTCCCAAAAGCTTGTGTGTCAGGACAACTGATGCTTCCACACTGAATCAGGTTTTTTAAACTATCAGCGAATAAGAAATGGAGTAAATATAGGTAATGGAAAAGGATTTTGGAAACAATGAATTTTCCTGAGACTGTGTTGGAATGAACACAAAACATTTACAGAGCTTCAGATAAGCCTGAAGAGTCAGATAAAGCCAGAAACAAACACAGAGAACAAGATTCAATTAGCAGTAATTTGGAGTAGAAACTAATCTTCGGTTGTTACCATTAAACATGTCTTGATGGAATGACAAGAATCCATTTAGGTTTTCTGAATTATTACCTGAAAAGTCAATAGGTGTTTATTATCCTAGTGAGAGCAGGCTTGTTATCAGTCCTCTTTCCTAACTCCTAATGGAGCCAGCTGTTTATTTTGGATAATGGTGCACTTCACAGCACATACCAAACCTTCATGCTGAGTTGCAGTTACACAGATCACACATTCCCTTGTTCAACTAAAAGTTGAGTTTGTTTAGATGCGGTGAATAATTTCACACACAGCCTCAGAAATGAGAAGTCAGTAGGTGATAAATCAGTTCTTTCTGTAACTTTACAACTAACAAAGTAACCGGTTGTAAGGGCTTGCTTACTTATTTATTTATTTATTTAAATATTAGAGAGCAAAACAGCACACAATGAGTGAAACACGGGGATATTGAGCACAAAGAGATAAGCTATTCAGCAGGAGGGAATCCTCTAATTAGTAGTCATACATTCCACTAATATTATAAGGATGTGATATCTTATCAGGTCATGCTTCAACAAACTTTCTTACATGATACACTAGGAATTCCAGACACCACATTAAAGAATAGGGTACATTTTGTACACTTCATGTAAAGATAGATACCTTTACTTACAGCTCCCTTATTCCCAGAAGGGAACCTTCCAGACTTAAAGCAGGTACGTATATTATTGCTGTCATACAATTGAGCAGGCTTCTTCTTTTATGGAAAAGGAAAATAAAACATTTCTCCTAATACTTTTTTTTTTTTTTTTTTTTTTTTGGTGAGGTAAAGTACTCAGAATGTATTTTCTGGTTATAGGTTAAATTTTTTTTCTTCTCCCTGGAAAATTTACTAATCTTCAGGAAAAGGATTAATCCAGAGATGCTCTTTCATAGGCATTCTTCTGAAAATGGCCAGTGTACTGAAGGAACTTACAATTTGAGAAATAAGAGAGAGCTTCATGTTAAGACTCTAATGACAGGGAGAAGAAAGCCTAGGTTCAGGTTCCTTCCCTAAATCTCTTGCATTTTACAGGATCCTGTCAGCAGAAAAAGTGATGTCAGTTAATTTCATACTGAAAGCTGTGGGCTTTTTCAAATCACAACTAAACTAGAACAAGTCTCAAGTAAAGCTTGAAAGACTCATTTGTTTCTATCCCAGATAATTACATAGAATTTTTAAGCCAACTCTCAAACAAATAGAATTGTTTGTGGAGATTAGTTGAGTAGCTCATCGTGCTAATTATATTTCTGTAAAACTGAATAATGCTAAGATTAATATCAGAGTTTAAATGAAAGAGAGAGATACATAAACAAATGGGTTATACAACCAACACGTCTATGTTTTTAAATTTCATTAAGTAAGAAAACAAATTCAAACCAAGCAAAAACTAGAGTCACTGCAGCAACAGAAAATGTTTTGAAATATCAGATACTACCACTTCTAATTAAGAAAAAAGAAGTTAACACATAATTTTCTTCCAACCACCTCTGTTCAAATGCATGGATAACAACACATAAAAACTTTCAAATCCATTTGAAAATACATTTAAAACACAATCTATATAACTTTCATAATGCAAACAAAATGCCCAGGATAACTCCATGTTTGTGCAGCTCCCCCTTCAAATGTATTCACTGAGCAAATGAAAACATTCAACATTGTTTCGTTCACATTCACCAGAAGTTAGCTCTAAATGTGAGAATACTTAAAGTATGTACTTCCTGTTTACTAGAAAAGTTTCAAACAGTTCATAAAAGTAAGCTTCTGTGAATGTGTTTCTTGATAAAGGGATCACCTTTATCTCTTCTAGCTTTCCTGACTTCTAGAATCCTCCAAGAGGTAACCAGAACGGTCAGGGAGCTTAAAACTTTCCCTGAGTGAGATGTCTAGTACATCTGAACATCTGGAGTACTGCATCCAGCTCCAGGGCCCCCAGCATGAGAAAGATATAAAACTGTGTTTATAAGAGTCCAGAGGAGGGCCACAAAGATGATCAGATGGCTGGAGCACGTCTCCTATGAAGAAAGACTGAGAGGTAGGATTATGTAGCCTAGAGAAGGTTCCAGGAAGACCTTATTGCAGTCTTGCAGTATTTAAAGGGAGTCTACAGGAAAGATGCAGGAGACTCCTATCAGGGACTCTACCACCACAGCCTATCCTGTCTTCTTATATTTTCTCATCAAATCTTTTCTTAACTCTCTCTCTGTGCATTCACACTCTTTCCCGTCTGTGTGCATGCTGACAAACCAGGTGCGAGCTCCCAGTGGGACCTGTGTATGTGTGAGTGAATTTATTGCCAGCTGCTTCAGGCTGGGGCTGTAGGCCCGGGCAGTGGTGCCAGCTCTGGGAGCCAGCAGGGACCTGCCATCAGCTGCTGGAGGAGTGAGGTCTTCTCCTCCCAGCCCTGGGGCGGGAACGGTGTGCGCTCCCACACAAGCTGCTGGGGGAACAAAGTGAGGGAGGAGCTAGGGCTGGAACAGGGCTACAGGGCGTAGCCCGTGTGCCTGGGGACAGCAGCTGGGGGCCGAGTGTCTGCATCTTCCCGAGTCTGGTGCACATGGGGTGTGTGTGTGCATTTGCCAGCAAACTTCAAGCCGGACCAGCCTGCAAGGAAAAGACCCGTGAGTCAGGCAAGGGACCTGGGCAAGGGTGCTCAGCTGGCTATGTCTGTGTGTATGTGAGCCCGGTGTGAAAGCGCTGCTGAAGGCAGACCTTGGCTGGGCAGCCCATGTGACTGGCTGTGTCAGCATCCTGTCTGTCCATATGCGTCCGTGTGTCCCTGGGGTATGTGCCCAGCTGTGCTACCAGCTGGGCCTGCAAAGGGAAAAGCAGCAGCCATGTCCCCCAGCCTGGGCAGAGACCCCAGGTCCCAGACACCGGGCTGCCAGGCAGGAGCTAGAGCACCTGAAGGAGGTAACACCTAGCAGCTAAAACCTTCCTCATGGCTTCTTCTCAAGCCCCACAGTTCAGAATTAAAGTGCTTATAAGTAGCATAAATGGCAGGTGGAATTAGATTGTTAACCCCAGAGCACTAATGTCTGTTTGGACAAACGTGAGGTTTGGAGAAGCTGTCCATTGTCACATCTGATCCAGCTGAAGATGTTCAAGGATCCCTGCAATAGAAACTCCCATCACTATTTGGATAGAGATTCATGACCCTGTTCAAGAGACTGGATTCTCCAAGTCCAAGTCAGAATTGCTGTATGCCAATATCCCAGTAGATTTTTTTTTTTTAATAAAGCAAAACACCCTGATCACAAGTGTCTATACACCTATTTTCATAACAATCTTTACTGTGTTTTTGCTGCACATGCATAGATCTACTGACTAGTAAAATACAGGAAAAAACAGAAAAATACAGGAAAATACTGGCTTCACACCAATTTACTGCCTACTGGCATTTCCTCTACTTCCCAATCTGAGATTGAATATAGAAATAGGACACCCTGTACTCATAAAATGTCTTTGAATTTCATGACATTTCAACACAACAGTGGGAGTCTTAAGAACATGTTCATGCTTACTTGTGTACTTGGTGTGCATTTTCAAATAGCTTCTTACCAGATATTTATGGTAGTAAAAACAGATTCTAAGGATTATTAACTACATATTTCTAGTATTTATTAAAGAAACATCTGCATTATAACTTATTTTGTGATGGGCTATACTCAAGAGTCACGCTGATCATCTTTTGTCAATGAAAACTGCATTTCTAATAGCCATCACTTCAGATTTATAATAAATGGAATGTAAGCTCTCATAGAATACTTGCAAAGTATGATTTTCCATAAGGATAGAGGATAGAGAATTTCTCACTTCGAGTTCATTCCAACTGTAGTATCTGACTGGGCCATCAGTCATCACATCAATTTAGCAATGTTTTTCCAAGACCTCATTCATTGCAAGGGAAAGTTAAGCTGCACACCTTAAGTGTAGAGAGGCACTTTTACAATAAAGTACATTCACAAATCACCTAGGTTTCTGGCTAAAACATAACTCATATTAAAATTTACTGTATTAAAAAAAAAAAAAAAAGACTACTTTGGGAATATGTTGCATTAAATCCATGCTTTCTGAAATGCGAGCAACATCTATGTGAATTTTACTTTATGTTTAATGATTGTTGCCTGCTGATATCAAATGCCTCATTTTGGACATGTAGCTCCCATCTCCATATGCAGATGCATTTTCATGTCTTATCATTATTGAAGTACTTGCTAAACATTGTGAAGGAAATCATATTGCTAAATCATGCTGGAAGGACTTCTGGGGAAAAGCTGTAGATTATTTGATGTCATTCTGTCATTTATGTCTAGGATTGGAAAAAACATGCTGGTTCTCCTGCCCATTAAAACCATTATATGTATATATGCTAGGAGTAGTCTCTGTGTATTCAAAGTATTTTGGCTAACTACTTAAACTAAGTAAGTTTTTCTCCTAGCTTTCCTGTAAATCTAAAATTTGTTTCCCCAAGTCAAACTATATTCATTGTGCAGCACTGAACATTACAGGTTAACAAAAACCTTGAAGAAACATTAAGAAAAAATCATGTTTCAAGAAAAATCACATCTTACAATATTAATCATAGAATCATAGAATGTCCCGAGTTGGAAGGGACCCATAAGGATCATCAAGTCCAACTTCTGGCACCACACAGGTCTGCCCAAAGTTTAGACCAGGTGACTAAGTGCACAGTCCAATCTCTTCTTAAATTCAGACAAGCTTGGTACAGTGACTACATCCCTGGGGAGCCTGTTCCAGTGTGCGACCACCCTCTCGGTGAAGAACCTCTTCCTGATGTCCAGCGTAAACTTCCCCTGCCTCAGATTAACACCATTCCCACGGGTCCTATCACTGGTGTTTACAGTGAATAGGTCACCTGCCTCTCCACTCCCCTTCACGAGGAAGTTGTAGACTGTGATGAGGTCCCCCCTCAGCCTCCTCTTCTCCAGGCTGAACAGGCCAAGTGACCTCAGCCGCTCCTCATGTGTCTTCCACTCTAGGCCCTTCACCATCTTCGTCGCCATCCTCTGGACACTCTCCAACAGTTTAATGTCTTTTTTGTACTGTGGTGCCCAGAACTGCACACAGTACTCGAGGTGAGGCCGGACCAGCACAGAGTAGAGCGGGACAATCGCCTCCCTTGACTGACTGGCAATGCCGTGCTTATTGCATCCCAGGATACGGTTGGCCCTCCTGGCTGCCATGGCACACTGCTGGTTCATATTCAGCTTGCTGTCAATCACAACCCCCAGATCCCTCTCTGTGGGGCTGCTCTCCAGCATCTCATCGCCCAGTCTGTACGTATAGCCAGGGTTGCCCCGTCCCAGGTGCAGGACCCGGCACTTACTTAAACTTCATGTGGTTGGTGATCGCCCAGCTCTCCAATCTATCCAGATCTCTCTGCAAGGCCTTTCCACCCTCATCCGAGTCCACAACTCCTCCAAGTTTGCTGTCGTTGGCAAATTTGCTCAAAACACCTTCTAGCCCTACATCCAAATCATTTATAAAGACATTGAAGAGGACTGGCCCTAAAATGGAGCCTTGAGGGACCCCACTAGTGACCATCCGCCAGCCAGATGTGGCCCCATTTACCACAACCCTTTGAGCCCTGCCCGTCAGCCAATCGCTCACCCATTGCATGACGGTTTTGTTAAGTTGTATGCTGGACATTTTGTCCAGTAGGATCCTATAGGAAACCGTGTCAAAAGCTTTGCTGAAGTCCAAAAAGATCACATCAGCTGCTTTCCCTTGATCGACTAGATGGGTGATCTTATCATAAAAGGAAATCAAATTTGTTAGGCAGGACCTACTCCTCATGAACCCATGTTGGCTGGTACCAATGACTGCATTGTCCCCCAGGTGTGCTTCAATAACTTCAAGAATCATCTTCTCCATAATTTTACCAGGCACTGACGTGAGACTGACAGGCCTGTAATTGCTAGAGTCTTCTTTCTTACCCTTCTTGAAAATTGGGACATTTGCCAGCTTCTAGTCTACTGGGACCTCTCCAGATTCCCAAGATCGTTGAAAAATAATTGAGAGAGGTCCCACGATGACAACAGCCAGCTCTTTAAGCACCCTGGGATGGATCCCATCCAGACCCATGGACTTGTATGGATCCAGGTGGAGCAGCAAATCCCACACACATTCAGGGTCGGTTGGGAGTTTGTCATTCCCACTGTCATGGTCCTCCCGCTCAGGGCACCCAGGGTCCCGAAGCCCATCATCAGCATTGAAGACAGAGGTGAAGGCGGCATTAAACGTCTCTTCTTTGCCTATGTCATTGTCTGTGAGGAGACCTTCCCCATCAGTTAGTGGACCTATGTTTTCTTTGGTTCTCCTTTTTCTGTTAACATATCTAAAAAAAAAACCTTTTTTATTGTCTCTCACAGACATGGCCAGCTTCAACTGTAGTTGGGCTTTGGCCCCGCGAATTTTCTCTCTACAAACACAAACAGCATCCCTGTATTCCTTCCTCATCGCCTGACCCTCCTTCCAGTAGCCGTACACTTTCTTTTTCCGCCTTAGCTCCAGTAGAAGTTCCCCGGTCAGCCAGGCCGGCCTTCTGCCCCACCTGCCTGCCTTCCGATATTTTGGAATCGCCTGATCTTGTGCTTTTAGGAGGCAGTGCTTAAAGACTGACCAGCACTGATGGACACCTATGCCTTCAAAAGCAGCTTCCCAGGGGACCTTGCTGACTAGTTCCCTGAGCAGCCTGAAGTCTGCTTTCCCCATATCCAGGGCTGAAGTTTTGGTGGCAGTTTTCCTTCTGTCACCATAAATTCTGAACTCAACCACTTCATGGTCATTATGACTGAGACGGCCGCCAATTGCCACGTCTCCCACAAGACCCTCTCTGTTCTCCAGCAACAGATCTAGGAGGGCACCTTTCCTAGTTGGCTCCCTTAGCACCTGCACCAAGAAGTTATCATCTAGGTGCTTTATGAACCTCCTGGACTTGCTTGTGTAAGCCGTGTGGTGATCCCAGTTGATGTCTGGCAAGTTGAAATCTTCCATAAGGACAAGGGGAGTTGATCTTGAGGCATCTCTTAGTTCTGCAAAGAATAATTCATCGGCGTTTTCGTCCTGGCCAGGTGGTCTGTAACAGACTCCCACAACGACATCCCCTTTATTTGTTCATCCCTTAATCCTTACCCAGAGGCTCTCAACTTTGCCATCCCCAACTTGAAGTTCCATGCAGTCCAGCCCACGCTTCACATACATCGCCACCCCACCATCTCGCCTACCCTGCCTGTCTCTCCTGAAGAGCATGTAACCATCTATTGCAGCACACCAGCCACAGGACTCATCCCACCAGGTTTCGCTTATGCCGATGATGTCGTAGCTGTGGGACTGGGCCAAGACTTCTAGCTCGTCCATTTTATTCCTCATACTGCGTGCATTTGTGTAGAAGCACTTCAAATGCGCTTCCCTACACACAGCACCTTGTGAAGAACAACTTCCCTACCTTTAAGACATTCCACACATGAATGCTTTCGAAAGCAGATTTGAACATGGGCCTATTTAGAAATGTGAGTCTATGGAAGGCACGAAGACTTCCACTCTTAACCAGGTGAAAAACTGCTTAAGCAGTGGGGCCATCTGACAGCTAACCAGCCCATCACTAGTCAGAAAGCAAGTCATAGAGCAGTATTTGGAAATTTATGTTCTTCTAACAACATTGCCTTTGATTGGACATATCCACTGACACATCTAGGCATATTTATCAGATGCTATAGACAAGTAGGGAATAAATAGACTAGTAGTATTTCTTTAAAAGAGCATGTACAGGTACAACCATGGCAGTGTCATAAACACAAATCTTACAGTCCTCTCTGCTGAAGATGATTATTCAGAGACAATTCCATATTTATTTATGAGATTTCTCAAACTCTCATCTCATTTCTTGCTCTATGAACTTTGCTAACTTTAATAAGAGACTACCCCTCCCCCCCCCGACAAATACACACACATTCATAGGTCACATCTTCTTTAGATTACATAATCTGCTGATCTGGTTTGTCTGCATAAATTCAACAGTACATTACTAAAAAAAAATAGAAGATATACAGGACAAAATAAAGAAACCCTCAGTGCATCTGTTTGTATTTTATAAGTGTTGTTCCTGATAAGTAGAGACCTCACCCTGCTCTTCCTGATGTGGCACAGAGCTCCATCAGCACTCCTGTAGCACCATGACTTTCTTTAGTGGTGGTGCTTTGCCGTGACTTTTGCAGTTGCCCCTGTGCTGGCGATACTGTCAACCTCTATTCTCTCCTACAACATCTGCAAGTTTGAGATGTTTCTCCTTCAGCCTGATGAGAATGACAGAATTATTTTTCACCTCTGTTACAAGGGATGCATGTATCCCCTTAGCTCATTGTACTGCAGGGTATACTTGGGCTGTGGCTTGTCATCTGGGCCAGATGAAGTGCTGCCAGTGGCATTCTATCAGATCTATCAGAAGTAAAATGCATATATTTTTATACAGTTATGTGAAACGGGCCAGAAATAACCATCAAGTGTATTTCTCAGCATGATTTCTTAATTGTAAGCAGTTATTTCTGGACTGCATCTACCTTTGTGCATCATTTCTGATACAAGTTGTTTTTTCCCCACAAAAAATAAAATCTGTCTCTTCTAAAATATGGGATAAATGTGTACAAACAACAAAAACTCATTTCAGCTTCTTAAAGAATCACAAAAAATTGAATATATAACCAGAGCATTAATAATCGTCTCCTTAGTATTTACATATTTTTCCCAAAGCAGTGTACTATAGTTCTCATAAATTCAAATTTTAAAGTGCTCATGAATATTTACTTTTCTATTTATTGTCATAATTAATTTTATTTTTTTTCCTACCAACACAACTTGGCATCTCACTTGAAGTTATAACATCTGAAAATAAGTTAGAGCAATATATAAGCTAGGCAATATATGATGATATCATAAAAGAAGAGAAAATTCATGAAATTAAATGAAAGAAAAAAAAAATCCCCTGGATGGAAGTGTGAGAGGGAGGGAGGTGGGGAAATACTAAGAAAACCAGTTTTGAATGGTTTGAATTTTTGCTTCATTCCTTTGCTTGACACTTACAAAGAATTCAAACTTGAGAAACTGAAATAGTTGGCCCATGTAAAGGTATGACAACATCCTCTCACCATGCTCTTCATGCCCATTTCCAGACAAAACTAAGGAATGAAAAAACTAAGAAACATGGAATTTTCCGTGTTTCTGAAGTCATCTCTCACTTGCATGAAGTCACATGTAGAAATGTACACGGAAGGAAAAAAATATTGGTTCTCTTGGGTCTTCAGTACCAACACAGTAATCCAGATTATATTTATTCATGGAAGAGGATACAACAGCTTATGACAGCTACTGTTAAACTAAGCAAGGAGTTTCCTATATCTAACAGAGAAGGAAATGACCAACACTGCCAGTTCTCAAAAAAAACAGTTGGTTACATATTGAGAAAACATCTCCTCAAAGTAGGGCACAACAGTTTTGTCAAGGAGCAGAGGGGACATAGTGGTTGGCTTTGTTAAGCATTTGGGAAATAAGGTTTCTTTGGTGTCTGGAGTTAATTTTGTAACCCTGTATGTACCTCCATGAAATACAGCTATATTTTCTCAGTTCATAATGAAATAGGACCAAAGGGTATAAACAAAGGAGAAAGTAGGATGACAAAGTGAGACTATACACAGTTTGGGGCATGACATTTTAGTAGAAGGAAATTTGTAGAGAATAGATATATGGTCTAAGCAAATGGAAGTAAATATAAGCCAACAGAACTTCATTTCTCCCTTTCCCATCCTTATCTGTATCTTTATTTTTCTCCCTGCTTCCACTCCTCTTCTCCTTGAAATCTCAGGCAGCCACATCAAGTGTAACAGACTTTGAGCTAAGAGGAATAGAGGACCAGGACAGTGGAAACAGAAGAGGTGAAGGAAACTTGGACTGAGATCAAATCACTGATTGCATTCTAGAGATGTATATTTCTTATCCTTATCTATAATTAACTAATGTGACTTACTGAAGCATAGGCATATATAAGAGTTCTATGTTTAGTCAAGTGAATCCTCTCGTGGAGAACCATAGTGCTTAAATGTCAGTAAAACACAATGGCTGAAAAGAGTAACTTTCATTTACCGGCTTTAAAAAAATAAATAATAATTCTAGCCATCCTTTTCAAGTACAACGAATCTCATTTTTATGTACCAGCTATAACAAAATGTGTTGGGAATGTCTTGCCTAAGCTGTTCGATTGGACAGCTTCACTAACAGTTTGACAAGGTTCAAATTGGTTGTTGAACAGAAAGATGGAACAAAACATTCAGATAATTGGTAGGAGCCTCAATACAGCTTGGAAGATTCTGAGTGGACTGACATTTTTATATCTAATACTTGCATTTCCTGTTCAGAACTACTGAGGCAAAAATAAATAAATGGGTCATACTCACATTACTCAGGTAATAGCAGTGACTTTTGGATGTAGTTCTTCTTTAGTCTGCTTCAGATTTCTAAATTAACTTTTCAAGCAAATTATCTAAAAATAGATCAAGCCCATCTTATTCCAAGTACTACTTGCATCAATAAGACCGTCCACATAGGAATTCAAAATCACAATTTTTAAATTCCTGTTAAGCTTTGACTTAAAAAAAAAATAAAAAAAGCCAATAACTGAATGTTGGCTCCAGAGAATATATTCAGAGCTCTTCACCACATGAGAGAAGATAGCCAAGGTGAGGTCATGTCTTTAACCCTAGTCCTAGTCGCACATATCAGCCCTAGTCATGCATATTACTCCTAGCATATTACCTAACACACACAATTTTGGCTTGTTTGAATTAGAATTCTTCTGAACAATCCCCAAACATAATTCATGGACTAGAGTGAGACACGATGTGTTTCCAGTAAGCAATATGGTTCATATCATACCATATCTGTCTTTTAATCCAAAAGCGTCTCAGCTACCCTTACACTTCCTAATAGGCTTCTTTTGGTAAGGCACTTACTGAAATCAAAAGAGTTTTTCTTGAGAAAGCGTTCGAGAGGGAACACATCATGGCTAAAGGTGAAGCTTGGTAAACACCAAATATTTTGTGGGATTTTAGCTCTGGATACTACATCCAAGAGGCAATCAGGTAATTTTGAAATATAAGCTACCTATTTGTCTGTTTGATTTTAATCCCTCTCAATTAATTAGAAGTTTCCTGTTGATCTCTTGTTATTCCTGTTATCTCGTTATCTCATGTTGACACTCCATGTTTCATTTGCAAGTCTCCTACATTAGAGGTTTATTGTTTATGAAGCTGCTGACATCTTGAACAGATCATCTTTAGAGAAACTTTGCTGTGCAGATTTAATTGGTAGTATTGATTAAGAAATTTAAATTAAAATTTTGATTGAAAAAGAAACTTTATTTGTATCACTTATTAAACCACCATCAGCCTTTTCCTTCTCCAGGGGGACCTTATAGCAGCCTTCCAATACCTGAAGTGGGCCTACAGGAAAGCTGGGGAGGGACTCTTTGTCAGGGCATGTAGTGATAGAACAAGGAGTAATGGCTTTAAACTAAAAGAGGATAGATTTAGATTAGATATTAGGAAGAAAATTTTTGTTATGATGGTGAGAAGGCACTGGTACAGGTTGCCTGGAGAAGCTGTGGATGCCCCATCCTTGGAAGTGCTCAAGGCCAGGCTGGATGGGGCTTTGGGCAACCTGGTCTGGTGGAAGGTGTCCCTGCCCATGGTTGGGGGGGTGGGGTTGGAAGTAGATGATCTTTAACTTTCCTTCCAATCCAAGCCATTCTAGGATTCTATGATCTATGAACTATCTCGATATAGTTTAGAGGAAGATTGTTTTGTTTTCTGAATTTTAACATTCCTTTGTGCACTTCCTTTAAATTGGTGGGTAATAGTTGCCATGCAGTTTAGCAAAGTGTTCAAGCATATAAGAAAACACCTTCTTATTGACCTTCTTATTTACTGATTGATCACATGGAAGGTATAGCAGAAGGCTCAAGGTTTCAGCATGATCAAAGAGTAAACAGTTGTGCATATAGGCCAATCAGACTAAAAAAGTAAATATTTGAGCACAATAAAAATGCCTTTTATGAAGGTGAAACAAATAATAATGAGGAGAATAAAATAAATTACATGATGATAGCTACATATATTTCTAAGCTTTCAGCAGCTATCTAGTGTACAAAGAAGATCATAGTCACAAAGAATAGCAATACAATATGTGGCACCACACTTAAACTAGGTGAAGCAGTGCTATTACCCAGATTCTACCTTTAACGGGGGAGGAGGGTCCTTAATGATTTCCAGCATACAAAATCATGGTAGCTATTAATGAGCTCATCACCTCTTCAGGATGTACCATTTCTTACTAGGACATGTATTTAACATGCACAGAAAATAATGAAGACTATATATATCATCATGAAAGGAATTCAAAATACTAGCAATTTTGTCTTAATACTAGCTTTTTTTTTTCCTCTGAAGAAATGAGCAGTTCTTTGTTGTGCTTCAAGCTGTCTCGCATTTCAACCGTTATAGATAGCAATGCACATTATGATATGCAATATAAAGCCATATTTTAACCTTTAAGTGCTCAGTTACTTATTTATACTGAAAGTTTATCCTGAAAGCTTGAAAAATCAGCTGCATTTTAGTCCCTGTCAAAGCTTCTATTTCCAGTAAATCAATACTCTAGGCTCCACATGAGTGCTAAGTCTAGAAAGCTCCTAAGAGTTACAAGGAAAGTAACTCAAGGAATACCAAGGTCTTTTTCAGTCAAGCCTAATGTTTCATCCACAGTTTTAAATCTTGTTCAGGCTCCCAGTTCATTATTGTGACTCTAAACAGTTCATAACTGTTTCATTTAATATTGGTCTCAAAATTTCATTCAAGTAACTGAGTTTTTATGCTCACACACCACAGATTTGTATTTGATTGTTCAGGGCTGCTGTCCAGACATTACTAGATTCTGGAGGTTAGAATTTACGTTTCTAAAAGGGTCTTACTATGTGCCCCCTCTTCAGACAACAGAAATACCCTAGAAGATGGAAAAATATAAGCTCAGATGAAGACATCAGCATTACAAGACTCGGGAACACTTCCTTGAATGTACATCAAATAAAGTTGTAGGCACAGGCACATTTTGCAGCTCTAAATGTGTTTTAGGCATTTAGGACAAAAGTCAGAGGTAATGCACCATGTCAAGATTTCTGTGTCCATAGCTCTATATATATACATATATATATTTAATATCATTCTGGTTTCCAACTCCTCAGTATAAGGAATCCAGCTTTGAATCCAGAATAACTGTCATTACTTACTTAGGCTAGTGCTGTAGACCATGGAAGTGTCACTTACCCATGTCTTTCAAAAATCAGGGATGAGGTCATTTCATATATCTATTTACTTTATTTCCCAAATCCAATAACTTAGTGTGAAGGGCTTCAAAGCACAAGATAAATGTAGCTAGGCCACAGAACTAATCATGTCAACTGGAAAATAACTGTAACCGCATCATTACCGCTTAATGTGTTGGGTAACTCTGAATGTACCTGAAAGATAATAAAGAGGTGTCAGTATTATTCATAACTTTTAATTGCTTCCATTAGCAATTTTTTTCATATCCTAAGGGCAAAATAATATCACTTCATTGATTATACAGTGGATACAGGAGACATAATACAGGATCAAATATACTCTTAACCACCCGTTGCCATCTTATAGCTATAAGCAACAGCATAACTTGGCAATAAAACCTATTTACTGTTAAAATTAAAATTGCTTTTAACAGTTTTATAGCATGCAAACAATTAAAATAATTATATCAGGCAGCAGCTGTTCTTTCACACTTGTGGAAAATGAAAGAATAGGAGTAATAAAGTCAGTAACTTCTCCCTCTAAGAGAGAGTAAGGCAGTCAAAAAAAAAAAAGTGTGGGTACTCTGTGAGGGGCAGTTATGTCAACAACAGAGCTAAATAATTTATTTCTAATGTATGTACTTTATTCTAGGCAAACAAATCTTGTGGGACAATCGAAAATTTTTTTTCCTTGGAAAAAATTTAAATAAAATGGCTTCTAGATTCTCCTCTGTGAGGAGAACACAACAAAGGCCCTGTTTCTTGAGTAACATTCCTTGTTTTATCCAGTGCCTTGATATTATTATTTTCATAACAAAATTGATTCTTAAGAACACCAGGACTTGGCAGAGGGTCAAAGCAAGTCCTCATTTCATCCACTATCATTTATGCCAGTGGCCACAGTACAACACAGTACAACAGGAATAGGATAAACATTTAGAAATGTGCAGAAGCCATACTTTTCCCACTGAAGAGTGTGAGAATAGCTGTCTATCTAAACTGAAATAATTCCATTAAAAGCCAAATAAACACAGCATTAATGAAATGAAACACTGCAATTCTGTTATTCTCAGAGCAATACCAGATTATTTCATCTGCTACAGGAAAACATGCAAGTCAAGGAACACATGAAAAGTACATTTAGAGTAAGAGTGGAAATGCACTTGTGGATCCTTCCAAACCAACATATTTTTTTTTTCCTAAGCAAGCAAAAATGCCTAGCAAGAAGCCATGCAGATCAAGCGTGCTTGCTAGACCTTCAACAAACTCTTCAGTTATTTACACTTCTTCCACAAGCAGACCCACTGAAAAATTGAGACTGATGACTTAAGACTGAAAAGTTAAATGAGTTTTTCAGTCCCAAGCCTGGCACGAGTTACACTGTTTTTCCTGACAGAGCTCACAGTAGGAGATAGTGTTAATGCCATCTTCTGTAGTTACAGAAAGTTGTTTGGCATTCATTTCATAGAATCATAGAATATCCTGAGTTGGAAGGGACCCATAAGGATCATCAAGTCCAACTTCTGGCACCGCACAGGTCTGCCCAAAAGTTTAGACCAGGTGACTAAGTGCACAGTCCAATCTCTTCTTAAATTCAGACAGGCTTGGTGCAGTGACTACATCCCTGGGGAGCCTGTTCCAGTGTGCGACCACCCTCTCGGTGAAGAACCTCTTCCTGATGTCCAGCGTAAACTTCCCCTGCCTCAGATTAACACTGTTCCCATGGGTCCTGTCACTGGTGATTTCGAAGAATAGGTCACCTGCCGCTCCACTCCCCCTCGTGAGGAAGTTGTAGACCGCGATGAGGTCCCCCCTCAGCCTCCTCTTCTCCAGGCTGAACAGGCCAAGTGACCTCAGCCGCTCCTCATATGTCTTCCCCTCTAGGCCCTTCACCATCTTCATCGCCATCCTCTGGACACTCTCCAACAGTTTAATGTCTTTTTTGTACTGTGGTGCCCAGAACTGCACACAGTACTCGAGGTGAGGCCGCACCAGCACAGAGTAGAGCGGGACAATCACTTCCCTCGACCGACTAGCAATGGCGTGCTTGATGCACCCCAGGATACGGTTGGCCCTCCTGGCTGCCAGGGCACACTGCTGGCTCATATTCAACTTGCTGTCAATCACAACCCCCAGATCCCTCTCTGCGGGGCTGCTTTCCAGCGTCTCATCGCCCAGTCTGTACGTATAGCCAGGGTTGGCTTTTTTCCTCCTCTGCCTCGTTCTGGAGTGGTTAGAGGCTGTAGATCCTGTATGCTCCTGCAGCAAGGTGCTGCATTCACTCCACCTTAGGACCATTATTGCTACAAGCCCCCACATGCTATGGAAGCCCAACAACTTTATGAACAAAGGGAGAAATTCCCACCTCCATGCATGTGAGACAGGAGTAAATTCAATGTTGCTCTTTCGTGGAATCTCAGGAAATTTGCAAGTGGGCTAGCCTGTTCAGAGATCCATCAAACAATCAATTTCTTCTGCTATCAGTCAACTACCCTTGAGACACCACTGGAGATCTTGCTCTGGGACACAGGACAAGAACTATCACCTTATGAAGCTACAATTTGATCAGTTTACTTGTTTAATATGCTGGCACTGATTCAATACTCTCCAGGTTTAATAACCAGGTATAGTGTGGAGAGACTGAAATTCAGGGTGAGTTTGAATCTGTGGCTGTGTAAAATAACCTTTTTGCTGTCAAATGTTCCCCAAGCATTATTTATATTACCATGTCTAGTCAGTCTGTCCTTACTGTAAACTTATTAAACACAAGCAAATTTGTCTTTTTTTTTTTTTTAACTGATTTTCTGCACCTGCCTCTGTCTTAAAATTAGTACTTACATAATACTTTTTTTCTACTTCATGGAGTGCAATGAAACAGTTTGAATTACATGAAATAAATGTATGGCCATAAAATGTAATAATCCATTACCAAGCACTTTCATTTTTCATTTTATTACTATCTTCAAATAATTATCGGCTTTTTTGCTAACCTGAACAAATAGATATTAAATTATTGTATTCCTTTTATTATGATTAAAGTAATGAATAAGAATAAATCATCTTCTTTATATTTGCATTAAGAATTGCAGTTTCAGAAGATTAAAGGTAGAACCAGAAATCTCATTTGGGATATCTGTTTTTATGAGTTTTTGTACTTACCACAGAATTTCAGTTGTGAGGACCATGCACAAGAGTTATTGTTTTGTCATGTGATTAACAGATGACTACAGTAAATATACACTTCTTCAGGAAACATTTTACAAAATGTGGCTATTTCATCAAACTCAAGATTTTCAGATTACATGCTATACAACTATGTGTCTGTGGTCAATTTATGCATCAAAATGTTTCTGTATGGTTTCTGCCTTTTCTTTTTTGTTCTTTTCATAGCATTTGTTGGTTACATGTTCTTTCAATCTCAGATTACAAAACTTGTGGGGGCAGGAAGAGATATATTTTTTTAAGCACACTATCTTGAGGATGTGTGTTTTATTACACTGCAGTTACATATGTGTAGTTATTTATCTTCTCTTTCCAACAGCTTTTGAACTATTTTCCAATCAAGTATATTTAATAATTAGAAGTGTCTAAATAAATTAAATATCTACTTTTACCATGAGAAGTGCAAAGTCTAAAAAAGAAAAGATTAAAGCTCTTCATTAGTTATCAGTGAGTCCATGCACAGAAAAGAGATAATAGCAAGATCTTCATTGGTTTTGTTAGGCAAGAAAGTACTGTTCTGTAGGCATTAACAATGTATTATCACCACTGGTCACTAAGACATTAAAAGTGACACAAATTGATAGCATTCTTGTTGCCATCGAATTGTACAAGAATTAAAATAAAGGTAGTTCTACATGTCAGACCTAGCCAAACTTCTGACAGGATCCAATAAAAGGTACTGGAAAGAGGAAGAATAGGGTAACCTCATAGCAGTGTTATAATCAAAATACTCTCCTACGTTATGGAAAAATACATTTGCTTCAATTCAGTACTCCCTTTACATTTGTTATTGTCAGTAGAACTAAACCTAAACACAGAGAAACAAATGACATGGACTAGAAGGTCTCTCTGGAGCCAAGTCTAGTTTCCTGGAGCTATAAAGGGGAAAAAAAAAAAAAAAAAATATATATATATATATATATATAAGCCTATTTCATTGACAGGTTTTTGAAGTAATCCAAAATTATTTTTTTTCAACTGCTAATGTTATTTCATTTACTACTAAAATATTTGCTTTTGTAATCACACTGATCATCAGTTATAAAGCTGAGATCTCACCTGAGCTTTACCCTTGATATCCATTTTCGGTTTCTTTGTTAGCTAAACAAGCCACATTATTTTATTTTGCTCTGTCTAGATGGACTTTTCTCTCTGACCTTCTGCTCTTGTCTTTCCTGAACAGGGATGTACAGAGTGTACAGGAGCAGGACTTAATGGTACTTTATGCAGAGGAAGTAACCCTTTCCTCTTTCAATGGAAAGGCCTCACTTGAGATAACAAACAACATTAAAAAAGATTAACTTCTTTACTGAATGAAGGCAGAAATCCTTTCCATTGAAATTAAAATAATAACTAGTGTCCTTAATACTAATATATGTGCCTATTGATCATGCTGGCTGGAGTTGCAGATAAAGTTAACAAAATAAAGCCTCAAAATGATGGCAGATGTCCATCATATATCCCTTTTACAGGGGTCCATTTCTAGCCCTGAATTATTAATTAACTTTGTTAATATGCCTGAAGAAGTACAAATGTTTTAATGAATAATTAATAAATAAATAAGAGTTAACAGATACAAGAATTGTAAAGAAGAGAAAACATTAATTAAAAGCTGTGATAGCTCTACACTATTTATACAGGGAAATAAATAGTCTTCACAAAATACACCCACTAAACTACTTTCAGGAAAGGAGCCCAGTACCCCAGAATTGAGAAATACCTTTTCAAGTACATGCTACAGCCCCCTCAGCATTTATCATTATTAAAGTGGAGAAGAGCTTCCCATACATCCTGATTACCTTTCAGCTGTGTCAATTCTACCCATGCTTTCTGTCAGAAAATCCACCAGAGATATATTTATGCAGCTTTTGTGTAACTTTCACTGTTGATGGTAGCCTTACTTACATGCTAGAGAGCAGCAAATAACCTCTGAAAGACTTAAAGCACTGCCTAAATGTAGTGGAATCTACAAATATTTTTTGTCTTCTTGAATAAAGTAGTCATTTAATTAAAAAAAAAAAAAGTTAAGAAATTTCAGCCAACACCTTTATCTTAACTACAACTCCAGAATACCACATCTCTAGCTTAAACCCAGAAATCCTCAGAGCCCTTGCTCTGACAGGCCAATCACTCCTACTTGTCTCAGCTTTGTAAGGCAACCAGGCCATCAAGGACAATTTAAATAGCTTCTACAAACCACCTGTTAGCTGTTGGCATCTGCAGTTCATTCAATTCGATTGCCTGCCAGCAGTATAAAATTCAAGTCACCAGTTATTTGTTCTTTTTCCTTTTTTTTTCCCCTCTCCCTCTCCCTCTCTCCCCCTCCCCTTCCCTCCCCTTCCCTTCCCCCCCCCCCCCCCGGCTTAGTAGTATCTATGCTTCAGTACTTTTCTTTTTGTCTTAAGGATACTGTGTGTCCTCTTTACAACTACATCTGAACATCTGATAAGTGATACTGAGGGATCTCTATATATACTGAGGGATCTCTATATCCATCAAACTTTTAGTTACTACCTTCTAAGTGTTCTCTGTGGTATTAGGTTTAACACCGAAGTATCAATCCAACCAAATATTGGATTTTTATTTATTTCATACCTATTACAATTATTAGCTTTATTTATTGCTAGAATTGCTGGCAGGTGAGTGAAAGAAATTGAAATAGTGACAAAGGATTGGCTAGAGAATCATAATTAGGTTCAGAGTGTCTCTCAAACCTACTGAATTACTTCTCTCTTTAAACAAGCCCTTTTGCTGTTTTAACATATAAGAAATATGCCTAGTAGTCTTTATCTTCTTTATCTTATCATCCATGGCTAACATAAGTTGTAAAATCTCTGAGCTGATAGCAGTAGCAGAGCAAATGCTTGCACATAACTCAGAATTAATGCTTATACCACTTTAATAGAATTAATTACTTAGCAATTTGCTACAGCTTTAGAGTTTTTCTATCGAAATATGTCAAACTTGAGAAAAAAAATAAATAAAATGAAGGAAGGTCTTTGCATACATTTGAGATGAAATCATGGCCTCACAGAAGGAAATAGGAGTGTTGTTCTTGTCTGTTGCATTAGGACTGTGTGCATTTTGAATTTTCATGTGCTTTCTGTATCCGCCCCCTAAAAAAAAAATAATAAAAAAAATGATATTTGCTTTACCTATAACAGCCTCTAGGAATATAAAGAGGCTACATTAATGATGTATAAAAAAGGTTTACAAGCCCACTAAAGGAATCTTACACATGAAAGACAAAACCTTATAGTATTAGAAAGTGATTAAAAAACCTTAGACCTCTGCTGTTTTGAATAGTTAATAGATTTCTTGCAGTACCAAGATCCTTACAAGAAAGGTTTCTACCTACTGCCTTTTCTTAGATGAGATGCAAATTCTTTGAATACTCCTATAGAATATCTAATTCCAGCCTTAGCAAGAAGAATCAAAAAAGTTTCTTGACCAGAGCTCCCTGTTTCTAATAGAAAACTGTCTAATCTGACATTTGTTAAACTCATTCCAGGTATTCCTCTGTTATTCTTAAGGTACTAGTTAACATCCTTACATTTAAACCATTGCTTGCATTTGAATGGTTTTACATAATTAATTTGGAGCACTGAAATAATGTGAGACCAGATTAGACTGAAGATGGGTCTTTTCTTGGACACTTAGGAGCTGCTTTTCCAAATACCTTTGTTTTTAAAAGGTCTGTGTCCTTCCATGCTGCTGTTTTTATTTATTTATTTGTCTATTTATTTATTTCCCTCTCTCCTGTATCCTATTCACTTATTCCTTGGTAGATTACATTTTAGAAGTGAAAATCTCTCTCTGAGATGTATTTGCATATTAATATAAGTTGAGAAACACTAGTCTGTTAGCTGTCAGTTTTGGTCCATTAACCATTTGGTCCATTATGCCTCATCTGTTTTAGGTAGATTAATGCTTCGTACACTATTGAAAAGTTAATATTTTACTGTTGGGGAAAAAAATAGAAGACTTTTTGCTTGACCCAACATACTCTCTATACATGTTTTTGTGCCTTTATATCAACAAACCATTTTCCATCATTTGGGTTTCAAAGTGTGACATTGGAAAACTGACTGAAGATAGAAAATTTTTGATGGCCCTTTGAGGGCAAAACTTTCAATGCATTTTAAGATCTAAAAGTTTAACCAAGAATGTTTTCTTCATGTCTTAACATTTTGGACCCTGAAAACGGGAGTTGAAATAACTGAGCATTATGATGAATGCTTCCAAACTTTCCTCATCGTTCTAGAAGCCTGCCTCTTTCCAGAATATAAAGAAGGATTTTGACAACCATAATGACTAAAACACATCCTTATTTTCATGAAATTGGCCATTGATTATTTTGTGACTTTGATTTAATTTGTCACCCATTTCTTATTTCATATGAAATATAGTGCAAAGGCTAGTAGTTGTGATATATTCAATAAAAATCTCCTGACATGTGTATATCATTAAATTAAAATGTGGCACTTTGTCAATTGTAAATCATTTTAGTTCTAATGTAAATACAGATCATTCATTTGTGGAAGGTTTGTTGGATAACCATAGCCATCACTCTTTATATTTATCAGCCTATAACTCAAAATGTTTATGGTATCAGATATTTCAATCTGAGTTTTGTATTCTGCAGTTTCAACAGTTGTGAAGCAGTTAATGACTTGTTGAATCAGTTACAGCATGGTTTAGATGTTTTAGGAAAAATAGTTTTACTTAAGTCTTATACTGATTTCCACCCCCAGCCCCACCCCTTCCTCCGCCATCATTTAAACTGATTATTTGACCTGTGTAGGTATTTTAAAAAGAGTTAGGTATTTTGTGAATGAAACTATAACCCACTATATTTACTTTAAATGTAACACATAGTGAGTAATGAGATTGACTTCCTGATTTATCACCTAAATTAGAATTAACATCCCTGTCCATTCTCCTGAGCAGCATATAGGTAGGTTCCTAGTTAACTACGTTTTGTCTGATAGCCTTCTAGGCAATGCTAGACAATATGCAGCTAGCTGCCTAATAGAAGGATGCAGAAAAGGAGGCAGACTCTTCTCAGAGGCAGACAATGTTACGTAGGAGAGAATGGACTCAAGTTGGAAAATGGGCAATTTCAATTAGCTTTAAAAAAAAAAAAAAAAAAAAAAGGTGGTTAAATATTCCAACAAGGACTCAGAGAGGCTGTGGAATCTCCCTCCTTGAAGATAAAAACTTGACCTGGGAAGTCGACTGTAATCACACCTGCTCTGAGCAGCAGATTGGAGCTGACCACTTTTGGAGGCCTCTTCCAGCCTGCAGGATTGTATGATGCTGTACTGGAGATTATCAGATGCTGAGAGGGCATGCTGGAGAAATGATCACATCCAGACAGGCAGTGTTCATAGGCTAGTACTTTTTCTACTAGCCACTTGAATTAAGATTATTATGACATAACTTTTCATGTCTATTTGTCTTGTGTTGCCTTTGGTCTAGCAGTTCAGGCTTCAGTCCTGTACATGTCTTTTTTATTGAACTTCTTAGAAAAGAGTATACATCCTGACATATACTTAAAAGGAAGATATTTAAGAGCAAGTAGTTACAACTTAAATTCAAAGCTGTTTCAAAAGAATAAACCTGATGATGAATACATTTTTTGACAAAAACAAGAAACCACAGTGACTTGACTTTTCTTTTTTTTTTTTGTGAGATACTTCTCAGAGTTTGTTTTATTGTATCTAAATATGTTTGAATCTGTGGCACTTTAACAATTTTATAAACACCTCTGATAGTATATTTTATATTCAAACAAACAGGTACACTTTAATAGCCTGAGGGATTTCAAAGTTATGCCTCATTTAGCAATGGACATTTCTTACTTGTTCTCATTTGTTTACGTGGAGCCTTCCCAAGACAGTCAACACAGTTACACCTATGGAAAAACATATATGCATATTCCACTCCAATTGCTTCAGTCCATTATGATTTAGAATAATTGAAGCAGTTACATGGAAAACTGCAGAGAGAAAATGTGTAGCAGATGACACCACTTTCTGCTTGATAGCTAAATGAATAAGGAATTTACTCAAGAACATAGGATATGTATGTTAAATTGTCTCATCTTGTTAAGAATAAAATTCAAAGACTAAGAAAAGTGCATGTGATATGTGGATATTCCCACGCCTCTTAAGCCATTACAAAGAGAGGTACAGAAAACTGTACTTGAACAGGTAGAAAAGCTTGGGGGATGCTTACCTTTAATTCCATGAACACAGAACCATTTCAAGATATGGTAATCCAGCGTTATGTTTCATAGTCCTAAAAGCATGCATTTCATCTAATTCTAATAAAAGGTCATAACCAATATCTAGAACAGAAGACAGACTTTAAATCTGAGACATACAAAAATACCTGGATGATGGTTATTTTTTGTCTATGTTTCTCTTGTATGTGACTTGAAGTGAGGATTCCCTATCACCTTCCAACTATAAGTAATGACATACTTGTGTTTTGTTTTGTTTTTCTGTTGTCTGCTCAAGTTTCACAGTATGCAATTATTTGTAGTATTAATGAATCTTTTCTTTATTTGCATTTGTGCTCATATTTCTACTTTACCAACATTTTATTGGATATCAGCAGGTCTTATTATAAATGACAGGATACTAATAGGGTGAGGTAGTGTTATAATGAGCTAAATATTCCATCACTACCTAGGGAAAACATGCACTGATTTAAGTTTCAATGTTTTTTATTTTTTCCAGATGTTGTAATAATTATAAAGACTATTCACAGAACCCATTGTTTTTAAATAAACTACTTGATGTTTTGCAGCTAATTGCTACAGAAACATAGGCATTCACAAGTGTGTCTAATGACTCAGGTTGAGAGTGAAATATTTTAGACCAGGTTCTTAACAGTGCCTTATTCCTACTAAAATCAGTGGGTATCATAAACCTGAACACCTTTATAAATCAAAAGTACTTTTCCCACACCAGATTTCCCACAGCTTGACCAGGGACAAGGATATATATTTGGGCAACTTTTCATTTATTCCTAGCTCCATCACAATCTGATAGATCCTTTCCATCATCTCCACATCATCTCTAATTTTGTATGCTGATGTTCTGAAATATGTTACATAGTGAATATGATCTTTCAAGCAAAAGAAAAAAATGTAAATATGACCCTGGTCTGCTCCGTTGCAGACTCTCATCAAGTCTGTGAGCTGGTGGGATATCATGTTAAGGAAACACAATATGTCCTTTTCCATGGTTTTCCCAGAAAGTGTCTCTGAATGGTGGGTGAGCTGACCAAAGACTTAATGGATACCAAAATGCTTTTATTAGATATGTGCCATTTTGACAAATTATTAGAGAGAAGAACGATGTCCAAAGCACTCTACCAGGATCCAGTGAGGTGGTGGCCACTGTTCTCTCCACTCCATGCTTGCATTAGAAATGATTTTCTTGACTGGACTAAAATCCACCAGGACTACATTTACTCTTCCAGACAGTTGAAAATTTTCTGAGAGAGAACATGAGATGTCATCTCCAGATTTACTAAAGAATGCAGTGGCCGTTTTAGTTAAGGCCATTTTAAAATAATTTTTAATTATATTAAAGCTACTGTTTTAGATTGTATGCTATGATGAAAGACAATGTTTTTCAATAATATGTTTCTAGTGTTTCTTTATTTCCATGCTATCCAGTTAAATTTCCTTGATTCCTGACCTACAACATATGCAACCTACAGGCATAGCAGTAATTCTGTGACTGCTTCTGAGGCACAGACATCAAGATCTATTTATGCTTTCTTTCAAGATCTCTTGATGATACTGTGTTTGGATGTTTGGACCAACAGACGCACATTGAAATACAAAAGTGGTTGTCTCGTAGAAAGCAGTGAACATCTGTGATGGCAGAGGGTATTAGTGCCTACAGGCATATTATGGAAAACTGTATTTTGCTGGAGAAGAGGTAATTGTGATAGTCAGTCATTTTAGCACATCATAGGATCGAGCAGCAGTTTGTCATTAAAATGACCTTTGTGTTCTAATCCTTTTTGAGACAAAAGTTTTCTGACTACATTTTGTCAGTCTGTCATCACACTGTGCCAGCATATTAAAGCTCAAAACATCACCTTGCATCAACACCTTTATACAGCTACATCAATACTTGCTCTAGGATCATCTGTGAAAAAGCTGATAAGGTGACTGCCACCTTCTCACCGTGAACGAAGGGCACCCAACTACATGGTAATGCTGATGCAGTAGGATCAGTAACAATTTGCCAAACAGCCACATAATTTCCTTTCAAAGAATATATGTATATATCAAAACAGGAACTTCAGCTATTTTTAATACTTGTTTATAGACTGGTATAAGACATAATTTGTTATTGATGAAGATAATACTTTTAAGAAAGGGTAACATTACAGAGAAATAAATGATGTTGGATGCTGGTATGTACAGAATATATATATATATATATATTATTATTATTTTTTCCAGGGCAGTTGAGAATGCTTGGATACATCCATTTCCACTGTGATTGACTCCAGTGATGAGTGAGCAAAGTTCAGTTTTAAACAGAGTGATGTTTCTAAAAGAAATTGAGATTAATAAAGAAAATTGGATGGAGCACTCCATAGACTGTTGTTTTGAAGGCTGTGGACCAACACTACAGGGAATAGAGGAGCTGTTCTGGAAACAGACCTGTTTCCAGAGAGAGCAACTTTTTTCATAGGCAGAAGGCAGTTGAAAATGGACTGTACTGCCAAAAAACATGACTGCAGGTGTGAACATGATATTGTAACCAGCATTCTCTGCTCTCTTTTTCTGCTCCCCTGAGTTTATTAGGAAGTAGCAAGAGGCTCAAGTACCTTCAGTGGTCTGTGGATGCTGGTTATGCTAGATTAAGGCAACCCTGTGCTGTTTACTGGAAACCTCCCCCATGATATGCACAGAAACACAAAATGTGGGAGCAGTCTGGAAGAGTTTGCTATAAGGATTGTATAGCTCATTATGGTTATCAGCTAGTGTGGTACTTACACATAAATTTACCTACATAAATTTACCTACAACTTCATAGCTGGACTGAAAGCTTTCATCTCCATGTTTAAGCAATTTTGTCTCTTTTGTCTCTTCACCTCCTCAACAACACTCTCTCCTTTCAAAGTCTGCATACTAGAGTGAAACAGTTAGAGATTATCGATATGTCTTCCTCCAACTCCTACCTCTAGTCAAAACACTGTTCTCTGTATAATTAACAGAATAAAATACTCCTTGTCCACACTGCTAATGGCCTCAGGAAGACAATCAGGGAAAAGCTGTGCATCTTTGACGATAAACAATGAACAAATCGAGCTGTTTTCTGTAGCAGAGGAAAAAATGCTATGGGTGTTGCAGGACTGTCATTCTCCATAGGTACCTGTAGTGAACAGTGCAAACACAGAGCATTGCATATGGTGACTTTGCAGGTCCTCCAGGTAAAGGAGGGAATAGCTCTGTTCATAGAGGTTTGTAAACTCATCAGTTGCTATGCAGAAGATAACTTCCTTGAGTCATGGTTTCAACTCTAATGCTTTGATTAGTGCTATCATGCTATATTTCAAACACACACTGTTGTTTACTTCCTGCTCCATAAAAAGTTAAATAAAACCATCTGACAAATCACACTATGATCATGCCCATAATCATGAGTTAATGAGAATTCTTGGTGTACTGAAGGCCTGTTGCACGTGATGGGGGAAAGGGCTCCCCTGATAGGACAGTGACCGTAGAGTGGCCATAGACCACCTCTGTATTGTTAGTAGTCCTTCACAGGCTACTCCACCGTCCAATTATCAGGATAAGTCAAAGGGGTGCCAGGTTCCAAAGTTATCTTGAGGTTTTCCTGTGAAAAGGCATCAAACCTTGACAGGAAGATCCAGATTAATATCTTCAGTATGTCGTCCAAGTCAAAAAATCTCCCCCAGATGTGTCACAGGGACATAATTACTATATGCTGTAGAAGGACCCTTTTCCTTTGTCTGTCTTCAGGAATACAATCTTCATTTTCTTATATCTAATGCAGCACTGGTCCCCATACCTTTCATATCCTGCTATAATAATCTGCCTGGTAATTCTGTCACACTTCTGGAGGGTCGCTGTAAGTTGTCCTCCCTTATAAGTTAGCGAACAATTGTCTTTGATATATTTCAGGTATCTAAAATACCTGTCCTGAATTCTGTCTCCTTCTTTTGTTGTTATGACTCTGGAAAGTATCATAAAATCAATCAAGAATTAAATAAAAGGTTTTGTGCCACTCAGATTGTTGAAATAATGTACATATTTCTTGAAAAACCTTTGCGTTAGGTGTGTAGTATGATTTGTAATAGTTAAAAGAAGACTAAAAAAAAAAAGTTCGTAACATAACCATAGTTAATCTATTCTCTTTGTTAAATTTTGGGATATCTGTTGGGAAGGAAGGACCCATAGATATTTTCAAAATTACCTGTACATATGTTCTCAGTGCTGGAAATCCTCAGCATTAGTGTGATCTGTACCACGCTGCATCACACTACAAAGCAATTAACAGTTTTAATACAATATGGGTCAAACTACTGTGCATAATTATCCTCTACAGCACAAAGACCATTATGCACCTGTAAAGAATTTATGTTGTATGCTACACTGTAAATATAGATACATTTATATGTTACCTCTTCTTTCTTAGTCTGCAGTTCAGTCATGCATTTATAGGACAACTGAGTTGTAGGATACGACAATGAGTAATAACACAAAATGCAGGTAAAAAAATGCAAGTATTGATCCCTGTTTACCTGAATATTGCAAATAAACTCCCGAAGGTCTAACAAGGATTTTTTCATGTTTTTAAGAACACAATTTTGCCATGAATTCTCTGATGTGCAAAAGGGTTGAGCTTGTGTTACAGCTAATACCCAAATATATTCAACAAAATGTGGATAATATGCTATCTTTAGAATTTCCATTTCTTAACAAATACAATTAGATTTACCAAAAGTGATTTGAGGAAAATTCTAGACTGCATACGTAAGCAAACAATCAAACACAGGCAATAGGATTGCAGGTGACTTACTTTGCTAGGGAATCTTCAAGCTATTTCGGAACTCTTATAGGTAAATTGTCACAATTGTGGAGTTACTGAGCTACATGAAAATGCAGTTTGGACTATGTGTATGAAATGACTTGAACCGGTACCAAAGTTCCCTTGATTTTTGAGAGTTAGCAAGCTTACCTTCACAGATGCATTAAGCATTAGATGATTGGATTTGGGGGACTCCAAGATCACAGAATCACAGAATCATCTAGATTGGAAGAGACCTCCAAGATCACCGATTCCAACTTCTGACCTAACACTAACAAGTCCTCCACTAAACCATATCACTAAGTTCAACATCTAAACGTCTTTTAAAGACCTGCAGGGATGGTGACTCAACCACTTCCCTGGGCAGCCTATTCCAAGATACATATGCAGATTTAACCTAGAAGACCGGTATAGTCTAACCTAGAAGACCAGTATATATAAGTATTATACAATGCTGTCTTAATTTATGCAGTTTGTCTTCATGTGTTTTTAGCTTTTCTTAAAGTCATGCAGCATCTCTAATATGCAAATAGCACTTTTTCCCGTTTAGTTCTCATCCTTTCAAATGGAGTTGTGAACCTTTTTGACATATGAATTAGAGCATCATAATTATATTTTTGCTGAGTAAATGACAGGTGATGAAACTACAAGCAGGTGTACGTTAGAAGCAGCAGAAGATAAATCTCCACTGTGCTGATATTTTTAGTTGTATAAATTGTATGAGTATGTGCAGGGGAGAAGGAATGAACAATAATAAACTATACCAAAAAGCAGTAGGTTCTTCTGGGTCCCAGTTCTGTAAGTTACTGAACAATGTTATTTTCCATCTATGTTAATATGAAGAAAAAGAATGATTTGCACCTTGTAGGACCTAAAAATGTAGAGAAAAGAGATTGTTTTGAATTTGCGAATTCTCTTCCCTAGTCAAGTTTTGTTCTAAATCCCTCAGCTGATTGGATTTCCTACATACTTATTGCAAAGCAAGGTCCACAGATGTTCTGAAATCCCCAGATTCCCAAGGAGTAAGAATTATGTTTCCCAGTTCTTATTTACTTTGTCATAGTTTGGAAAATTTCAACAGCTTTTTGTTGTAAATATTTTGCTCTTTCTAAAGAATAGGCAGAAATTTCAGTAACAATGTAGCAGGTTCATAAACTCTAATCAAAATGTTTTAGATATTCCACTTTTGACTATGTCTGTAAACTTGTGTCTGTATTTTCAAGATACTGAGGAGTCAGTAGTGCATGCTGACTTCATTAGCCATGTGGGAGTATAGCTTCTTCCATAGAATTTTAATCCAAAGTACCTCTATGGAGTTAAACAATAGAAGACCACATATGCCATAAATCACAGAAAGCAGTAGTGTATAGACATGAGATGGGGAATAAATTAAGGCATTCAGTTGTAAAGGCAATAACTTATGGAGAGAGAAATTAAGAAACAGTCAATAGGTTTCAAAATGAGATGAGAGAAAAAATGAAGTCAATGAGGCAGGATGCTCAATGAAGCCTCTTTTAGGTGATGAGAACTGAGGAGAAGACTTCTACATCAACAGTCTCAGAAGAATGAAAGAGAGACCCTTGTTAATTAAGGAGAAAGAAAGGAAAGAAGGAGAAAAAGAAAGTCAGAGCTCCTATGCTTCTTTGAAGTCCTAACACTTTGGAAGACCAAAGTTTTTTATAGTACTTGTATTGTGATATATTTACAAAGCATAATGCATAAACATTGAAAAACTCTAATGACATTTTGACTGTTTCTTTAGAGCTAATTGGCAGACTAGAAACAATCTGGGTTTTTCAATATGTATGTCTGGACTAATTTATTCTATCAATTTACAAAATGCATCTGCAACTTCTGTATATTTAAGGACAATATAAGGAAAATAACGACAAATTTTCAACACTATAGTATTGTGATCCTACCAAAGGGAAGGTATTCCATGGGAAAAAGTATACAACTGTTCAAAAGCTCAAGACAAACCATTCGTCATCTGAATCTTGCATGTTCTAAAATTTGAACAAGCATACAGTATTAATTCTTGCACTTTATCTCTGGCCTGGAGTGAAACTCTTCCGATTAACATAACACCATTTACAGAGAATTTGACTGTTGGTCAACTGATTTGTCACCTTATAAACTGACAAGGGACTATGTAAGTTGATTATTCAAACAATATCCCTTTTGAGTGTATTGGAGAAAAGAGTGATTCTCCTGTAAAAATAGGCTGTTGCATGAAACAGGCATCGAGAGACTTCATTTCTGTTTCTTTTCCTTTGTGCTACTTTAGGCAAGCTAATTGGTTACTCAGACTTTTCAGATTTTCCTTTTTCAGCAAAATGAATTACCTCAGTTATCTTCCAGAGGCATTCTTTTGAGAATATTCACATAAATGTTCAGGTAATATATTATAAACAATCAAACAGGATCTAAAAGGTTTTTAGCTTTGTTCTAGCAACACGGGTGTGAAACAGGTGTCACTAAGTCCACTGACATTATTGTGAATTTACACTAACTTGTTATTAATCAGATCTTCTGACACATTTAGATTTAATGTACTATTTTTGTCATAATTTTTCATCAGAGGACAATGTGTACCACTTTGACAGCATTACTGAATTAACCATTCAAGACCATGTCTGGGTGCTGAAGGATCAAGTAATTGCCTATTAAAAGGTATGCATTACACCTAAAAGACACAATGACACCAGCAACAAAATCGCTTGCAACCCATTGCATGTTGATTTAATTAGGAAATTAGCTGATTTTTTTTTTTTTAAATACTTGTTTCTTAATTAAAAGTCTTCACGGTGTTTGAGTGCTTATTAAGTCCATTTGGAATGGATATACTAGCCATATTTTGGGATACATTTAAAATTGCCTAAAGACTTTTTCCCTGTGGTTCCATTCATATTCATTACATAAATATTATAAAAATCTCACTCCATGTATCTCAGACTCTTATTTCAATAAAGGAAAATTCAGTGAAGAGGTGCATGTCTTCTACAATGAGACATGCATAAAAAAGAAAAATGATCCTTGATGACAATTGTTTTATGGTATCACATGTTTATCTTTTGCTGAGTTATAACTTGAACTCATTTTCAGATGAAAAGCTCTTTTTTTTTTTTTTTTTTTTTTCCCAACAGTTTCATCAGTAACACTGATGGGGAAGCTTGCACTGATTTGCTCTGAATTCCATTGACCTCCACTGTTCCCTAAGTTCTTTGAACCAAGGTAATTTTTAGCCAAACACGTAATCTGAGTTTCAGATCAAGGCCAAAACTATTGAGGAAACGTAATGGATATACAGCCACAGATATGGCTACTTCTACATGTAATTAATGGTCATGGTTCTATTAAAATATAGATCTTGCACCTAGTTGCAAAAGTTCTGGTAATCATTTCAAAATCCATGCTTATCAAATGAAAATAGCTATCACAGCTTAATATCAGTATAGTATATTCCCTAAAAAGAATTGACAGAATCTCTGTGGCACTCCTTAATATGCTTAGATAGACCTCTAAGGCTGACTTTTGAGATACCCATGTGTACCTCGAAACAACAAAAGTACACCTACTGAGAAGACTATGTCTGACTATGAGCAACAAGGTACAAATGCTATCTCTTGACTTTTGCATCCTAGTAGATCACCATCCACATCGTGAACTTCTTAGTGCTAATAGCTATGTAGAAAATATGGTTAAGACAAATCCCTAATTATAATATTATTTCCCTGTTCCAGGGTTGCAATCAGGTCAATTTTTTGTTTATAGGGCCAATAGTGACTGAAATAAAGTGTTAACAATATATTACTGGTATTACTCTTTGATAATGATAAAGTAAATTATTTCAGAAAACTAATTTAATATTTTAATAGTAACATAACTGAGATTTATACGAACAATTTTTATACTCTTGACTAGTAACTCTTTTATTGATGAGTTAATGGCCAGATAGATAAATTAAGCTCTGTCAGTTTCACCCAATGCCTTATAACAACTCACATTGGTCATTAACTGGTTGATTGGTAAAGTGTTTTATTATTACTTTGGAAAAATTACCTATAGTGAAGCACAGTAATTTCTGATCATATATCATTTTTATTTTGATAGCTTGACTTTTTTTTTTCTCTCTCTTTTTTTTTTTTTTTAATAAAAGAAGTAATGTACATTGAGAACCCCAAATCTAAGCGGTTAACATGATTTAAACTGAAGCCATCAAAGTTACTTTTAAAACACAGATATTTGCACTTCAAATAGTAGCCCTTTTATGTCCGGTAAAAGCCTCTCTATAGAGAGATTAAATCTGTTCTGTAGAATTCCACACGTACTCAGTTGTAAATATGCAGGATACATTTTTTTTAAGGTTGTGATTCTATACAATGTTTTCGAATTAAGCTATATAAAACTTTTTCTTAGCATTCACAGTAGTTCGTATATGGTTATCTTTCCTTACTCCAGTTGAAAGTGTGCTTATCAGAAATACATGGTGGGAACATGTGTTGACTGCTACCTCCTCAAACATTTTGCATTTTAAAAGTAATATATTACTTTCTGTGGGTATTCCCACACAAACACTTTGTGTTGAACACAAATTCACAATCTTTGAATCAAGTGAATAAATTACAGAGAACAATGTATTCGTCTAATTATGAAAGCCGCAGAGTGAGCTTTCACAATTTATTGCATGTTAATATTTTGTCAGTTTTTTTTTTTTTAATTTAGTCTTGATGGGAAGATGTTAACTTCTATTTATTTAAAAAACAAATAATGTTTTTGTCCCTAGCTCTTTAAATTCATCTTTGTTGTGTTCGTGAAGGTCGATAGTCCTAAATTCTTGTTGCAATTACTTTACACAAAATTAAATTATGGTGGGAAGGAGTTATGAGAAAAAAAAAAAAGAAAAAAAAAAAAAACAGAGCTTTGAATATCCTAATAAATGACTCAAAGTGATCTAAAAGACCAATGATGACAAGGTAGCTAGAAAAAGAGTGTTTTCTGTGACGCATATATTCCCTAGTGAAGTATGATAAAGAACCAAAGACATGAATAGAGGTAGCCAAGTTCACTTATTTTTTTCCCCATTGCAAAGTTTGCCGTTATGTGTCTGATCTCTCTTGAAAGGTTCAGGGGAATCATTGTAGAATTCATTATGATTTCTGGAATTCTGCCCTCTCTCATATATTAAATAATGCCCATCCTTAATTAAGTATTTTTAGTGCATCGTATGGGGTGACTAACATCTTTTCCCATGCTTTCCCTCAGGACTTGTAGAGCTCTCATCACCATTCCGTTTGATCACTTCAAACTTTAATACGTACACTCCCAGTCGAATTCATACCAACTGTAAATGAATCTAGGTGATGGGAACAATCATTAGGGATATAATTTCTTCTTTACCAGGAGTCTTACAGAACACTAGTGGTTTCGTCTAATTTCTCCTCCTGTGTTCAATCTCTTGAAAAGCATTCAACTCTGAATATGCATCCATAAAAGTTCACATCTACTTTTTCGAGTATTCACAGTAATGAAATTCATTTGTTATCTGCAAGCACACATGCAGGGAATATTTTGTTGCCCAAACATCTTGGGGTAATAAAACATGAGCAAATTAAATAAACTTGTTAATTCTACTTTTGATTAAAAAAATAAAAAAATAAAAAATCAGACAGATCCTGGCTGATATCAATTCAAAACTATTAGCTTTGTGTATCAATGTTTCCTCTTTAATTTCATAACGAAATCACTTAAAAAAAATAAATAAATAAAAAGTGTTCATGAAACCCTGAAAGGGACCAAAAGAGGTTATCTAGCCCAACCACATGTGAACAGCAGAGGTCTAAATAAAATATATTGGTCAGGGCCTTGTCCAATCAAAATTCTAATGTCTTCAAGAACAGAGACCCTACAGCATCTCTGGATCCCCCATATATAACCACCCTTGCATCATTTTGGCTTGGGCTTCTGGTTCTCTGCAAAGATCTTGATCTCTTTTCACCCTTTCCAGTAGAGCACAGTCCACTCACAACATCTGACTTTTTTTTTACCTAACACCTCAGCCAAAGTACATTTCCTAAGGCAACACCACCACCATCTCCAGCCCAAAGAGAGGAGCACCAGCCACTTTCAACAGGCTGCATGTCAGCATGCTCTATCTCAGTAGAGAACCGTGAAATGCCAGGATAGTTACTGCAGCTGGTGCTGCTTGTTTTCCAGTCATGTAGCTGCTCCCCAAGCACAGCTGAATAGTTGCTTTACTCTTCCAGATCTGCAATCACTTGAAGACAAAAGGTGTAGACACTTCCTAATCAGGAAACAACCAACAAATAGACACTGATTGTTAAAGTAGACAGGAAGAAAAACCTATAGAAGCTTTCAGCAGGAGCAGCAAACTACTGTGGGTTCCCAGAAAATAATCTCAAAAGAAATCCCAATAACTTTTGTACTTTCTGAAATAGCTTTTGAAGTCTTTTGGGATACGTAAATTGGTAAACTCTTGGTGTTGGCTCTATTGCACTGTGTGTCAGAGTCCATATTTTAACAATGCAGCTAGGAAGGAGTTAATGTTTAGCTCCAAAAATGGTGGTATTTAATTCATGGAGTAAAATAGGTTTGCTTTCCTTAGTTCTGTCCATCTCCAGTGGTTTATTTTATTTATTTATACACAGAAGCATCATTGTTCATGTTCTCTCTCTTGGTTCAGTGTCTAAAGAGGTTCTTTGAATGATGATAATTAGGAGTTGGAATCTCCAATGAGTAGGAGTTGGACTCGATGATCCGTATAGGTCCTTTCCAGCTCAGGATATTCTAAGATTCTATAAGCTTAGTGATCCAAATCCATCCAAAGTGATGGATTAATGATATCTAAAGTGATGCTTTAGTGATAGCTAAAGTCAGCAGAGAAGAGTTTATCTCATGTAGAACCTCAGTAAACACAGCAGAATCCAACCCATGCCCCTGGGCAGGTATTAATATGGTTCTGTCCCAAGCCAGTGTTCACCAAGACAGAATACAAATGCTATATCCCAGCATATGATAATGTTTTTATTCAGACTTCCAGGTTTAAAGAAAGAGACCCTGAGAAATCTATGCATTTTACTGGGACGGTTAGGGGATATGTAGGTAGATTCTGTCAGGACTTTTTTTTTTTTTTTTTTTTTCCTACACTCATTAACTTAGAAAAATTATATTCAGTGTTAGCTGACCTAAGAAGCACATTTATATTTGCTCAGGCAGCAAAAATGTAGACAAGAAAATGTCTTTTTCAGCAACATAAAGACAGATGAGGCATACAAGGAGAGTCTTTAGAATAATAATTATATAACTAACTTAATTAGTCTTTGCTTCAATCAAAAGACAGTATGGTAACACCAGCAAGTTGGTTTATATCCATAGAGACTAAAACATAAAAATAGATATAGAAAAGGTTCTCCAGAGTGCTATGTTATGTTTATAGCCCTTGGAAAAGAGCAGAATGTATCCAATGTGATGAAAGAAAAAATTACAGGCAAACGTAAGGCAGATTTTTATACAGCAGAAATGGAATAGAAGTAGGAAGAAAAGAAAAGGGAAAACAAAAGAAAAGGGAAAGGAAAAGAGAAGAGAAGAAAAGGGAAAAGAAAAGGGAAAAGAGAAGGGAAGGGAAAAGAAAAGAGAAGGGAGAAGAGAAGGGAGAGGAGAAGGGAAGCGAGGGGAGAAGGGAAGGGAGAAGGGAAAACAGAAAGGGTAACCCACAACCAAACATTCATATCAAGTCAAACATAAGAATCATGGAAGGCAACATGTTGTTCTATCATAGTAGTACTTGTACTGACATAAGGTCCATAACATGTTGAGTGTTTTTGAAGCTCTAAGTTAGCCCTCCAATCCAACACAGCTAGACAAGATAAAGAAGGGGAGTAGTAAATAGTGTCCTTATTTTACAGGTAGAAAAATGAATATTCTCCAAAGTGGCACAAGGAATCTGTGAAAGCAGCCAACTGAAATTTGAGTCTGTCACTTTGCAATTCATTAAAAAAGGGATGTGAACATAGGACAGATTTAATTTAAATGAACATGCAAAGAAACTCTGGGAACCTCAGAGAAATGCAGGCAAGCCATATAAATTGGTTTGTTCTTGTAACTATTGATTCACCTGCATTAGCTTCAGAAGTTTCCCAGAAACCAGAATTTTTCCTGCATTTATCTGTGTGGTATGTGTTGTCACTGAAATTATTTCAACCTCAGTCTAACAGTTAGAATATCTATATCTACTTTTTTCTGATGAAAATATTACCCCCATGCATTCTGGGATACAGTATTGCAAAACTCTCAGAAGTACAAATAGACACTGAATACAAGTGATGGAATTAGCATTGATAAAGTTTTTTTTATTTCTATCCCAGCTAACTGAAGATGAAGACTGATGTTCAGCAAAAAACTGTTAAACACTACTTGCCTGTCTTTGTATGAAACATCAGCAGAGGAGTCTGAGGTGTCTGTTACACTAAGAGTGCCAAAATTTGCTCACCAAGGAGCAGTATCAGTAAGCAAATGATTCCCAGGGGCAATATTATATGATAAGTAACATTGTACTTGTGAATTCCCTGATAATCTGAAAGAATGTATATCTGCAGATAATAAGATATAGGCTTACCAGCAATGTTAGAAGATCATGTGGACAGTAAGATTATACCTTAGGGAAGAAACTTTTATTTATTTATCTATTTATTAATTCATTTGGTTTTTCTGTGCCTTTTTCCCATCTTTTCCTTTCCTTTGCCCTCTGTAACACAAAAAAAAAAAAAAAAGGGGGGGGGGAAGAAAAGTAGGTTCATTTTACTCTGGATATTTTAATATAGTTATTCTCATGCTGAGAACAACTGTGATTATTTTTCCCTTACCAACTCAGAAAGTTCCACCCACACAGAGCTTAGAGGGTAATGAAATTAAAATTATGTGGCATTTTCTTCTATTTCTTGCATTATGGTGCAAATGGGAGCAGAAAGGAAAAAGATTACATCATAACATACGATCTGATGATTAACTCATTAATGTGATTGTCTTTGTTTAAAAAATAAAGTAAAGCTAATGTAAATTGAATGTAGTATTAGAAAATTGTGTGTGCAAGCAAGTGAAAAGTAATAAATAATGCATTCCTTGACCTGATTTAATGATCAGTGAATTACAAAATAAGGTTCAGGGTGTGTATAATAAAACAAGTCTCCTACTCATGTATCTCTCTGACTCTCTCAGTCTCTTTTACATTCATGCACACAAAGACACACCCTCCACTGCAGTTAGCAGACAAGAAGATAAAAGCCTCTGTGGAAGGAAATAAAGTCTTATTTAAATGTCATTTAGAAGATTCATGTCTTTTTCTACAGAAAACATGGGGAAAAAAAGAGATGTTATGTCATCCATTTCTTTCCACGACCCCCTCTCCTTCCCAAGAAAAATAGTGAAAATTAGCTCTTCAGTGAAGAAAAAAAAAAATAATGTTGAAAATGCATATTTAACCCAGCAGGCAGCTAAGCGCAACCCAGACACTCACTCACTCTCCTTAGGTGGGATGGGGCAGAGAATCAGAAGGGTAAGAGTGTGAGAACTCATGGGCTGAGATACAGTCAGTTTACCAGGTAAAGCAAAAGCTAATGCATTCAAGTAAAACAAAACAGGGAATTCATTCACTACTTCAGTTCAGCCACTCCCAGGAAAGCAGAGCTCATCACTTATAATGGTTTCTTGGGAAGACAAGCACCATCACTCCAAACGTCCCCCACTTTTCCTCCTTTCCCCAACTGTCATCGGTGAGCATGATTCCACATGGCACAAGGCATCCCTTTGGCCATCCTGGGCCAGCTGTCCTGGTCTGTTCCTTAATCTTCACTGGTTAGTCAATTGATAAAAAGTCATTCACCCTAACACATTGCCTTTTTAGGGCTTCTGGTATATAAACTTCTATTCCCTGATTTGAATAGGACCAGTTGCAAATAAATTCCCTCACAGCGATCCATAGATGATGTTACTTGGATGTTACCAATGAAATCAAGTGAATCATCCATACCAGTAGTATTCTTTACAGTTGTAGCTGGATCAATGGAGAAAATACATCTCCTTTGAATCTAATCAATGCAGGTGTCTGAGAAATTAATGTAGCTCGATATACTTAGCAAGTTAATTAGTAGACTTCCCAGTTTGGGACTTAATTAGTAATCTCAGAATAGTTGTAACCTCAGTATTTCATGATGCCATAAACAGATAAAGTTTATTTGTTACCATTTAAATTAATTTCCTAAAAATAATAAATAAATAAATAAATAAATAAAATTACTTAGTATTAATAAAGATCTGGTTTATAATGAAAAATAAATAACATGGAGGTGCTTAGAGTACAGTGTTGGGTAGAACTATGAGCAAGTGAAATGTAAGTTCTCAGTGGCCTGTAAATGAAGTATTGAATGCAATCTGATTGAAGGTTTCCCATATGTTTTAGGAGTATTTTAATTATTTAAAACGAGGAATTTACGGGGAAATCCTTCCTTTAGTTTGTTTGGCTGGTTTCGTTTGCTTTTTCTTGAGTTTCTGAACATGACAGAACCTGGAAGAAATATCAAGTTTTCAGATTTTGTACATGTTGCAAAAAAAGAAAGCTTTGTTGAATGTAATATTTCTGAGTTATTGATACAGGTTGATGTTATAAAATCTATTTTAAAGACCATAGATCTTTTTTTCCTTTTAAATATCTATTTATAGAAACTTCTTATCCTTATTTCCACACAAAAATAGAGGCAACACACAGAGAGATAAAAAAATATTTAAGTCAAATAAATCTTTTTCTGGTAGTGGGTCTCTTTCTCCATGAAGAACTGCATTTCAGCTTAACTACACGTGCTTTCCTGTGCCAATTGCTTTGGCTTTCTCTATTTGCGTGGGGGGGGGGGGGGGGGGGAGTCCTTCTATGAACTGAATTTTCTGTACAAAGGAGAAAGGTAAGGTTTTGACACATTTCAGTTACTTAACCACCTAATCTTATCTTGCTAAAATGCTAAGTATCTTTTTACTTCTAGAAAGCAAGAGAGCTGCTGTCTCTGCCTATTTTACACCTATTAAATATATGCTTAATTTATAGACCATATCTTTAAGTTGCTGGAAGCACATTATCATTATATGCATGAAGTTGCCAATGTGGAAAACATTAATTGCTCTTTTTGCTTCATGTAAAGTGTTTCAGAGAGTGTAATAAGATATGAGTTCACCATAAATAGAATAAATAATGGAAAAAAAAAAAGAGAGGGAGAGAATTAAGAATGAGAAATTGTATTGTTATCATCACTTTGAGTAACTGTGATTGAAACAGGTCTTACTCTAGAAATTACAAGATTCAATGTTCAGCATGAGCTCAAGGGATGCCTCTGTTTTCTCGTAGTGTATTTAATTAATTTAGAAGTACATGGTTAATGTGTTCAATTTTACACTATGTAATTGTGAAGTGGCTTTTCAAGTTTTAAGTTTAGTTTCTATTTTGGACTTGGATACACAGTAACTAAGTTGCCTCCAGTTAAAGATTTTGTTTAGAAACTCAATTAGAGGCTGCAGTTCCTAAAAATTTGCAAATCATTTGCACATTCACACAATTCTCAAATAATGTCCAGATGAATCTTCATAAAGCTGTAGAGAGACAATTCAGTCTTAAATAAGCTTAAATGATCCATAAATCTGCATACTGAAATTCTCAAAATAACGGTTTTCCAACCTTTTCCTTCATTTTTGCACATGAAAATGTTCATGGTTCATGGTTTTATTTATTTTTGACATTTGAGACATGAAATAGCATTTTGAAAAGAAAAAAAAAATCTATCTGAAAAGCTCATTTTCAGTTTTGCTAATTTTATCAATAACAATGGAGAATGAAAAATGTAAGAGTGCTACATATTCTCATAAAAAGTTTGTTGTTGTTTTGTTTTGTTTTATTTTGTTTTAATTGAGGTATTAGGTTTCCCCCTGTGGCCAAGTGATACTATATAGTGGATGACATTGTGGTTGGACCATGTTGTATCTGAGAAATATATAAGAAATCTCTCCAGTCCTTAAGTGATTCAAGCAAATAGCTTTTCTGCAGAGGTATCACCTTTAAGACATTGTGTTCCAGTTGGATAAAGTATTAGTTTTGTGATTTCAACATAATTCATATTTTTTTCCTAAAGACAGCATTGGAAAATGGTTATTAAAATATCAATTAATAAAGGAAGGTCTGTTTTACAAGCAGCAATGTTTTTTTTTTTTTTTTTTTTTTTGGCATCCATAACAATGCTTTAAGTTGAGGTAAAAACTTATTCAGAAACACCTCAGGTGGACTGCAGCATTATTATACTCCTGTAAGTACAACTGTACAACTGCAAATGAATCTTTCTCCAATTAACAAAACCAGATTCTTAAATTACAAATTTCTGATTTATTTGGCATAAGAAAACTTAATGTGCTTAGGAGATAGCACATTAATGGACTCCTCTGTATCAAAACATCATCAAACATGGATTTTTGGTATTTATTTTTGCATTTCAGCTTGGATGATATACCAACAGAAGTATAGTATACTTCAGTTCACTTGCTCCAGATCATTATCAGATGTTATCATCCTCATGTTCATTTAATCATATGAAAGATTAAATATTTGCTGGGAAGAAGAATAGCCAGAAAAGTAGGTCAAGATCAGACAATAAACAGTGAGCTTTGGATTATGTTTACATTTATAGGCAGCCTGATATATAGGCAACAACATAGTTGTAATTTCTCTATGTGGGTCGTTACGTTTTTGGACCATCTGTCTTTCTAAGTCATTTCTGCATGCAAGGAGCTAATTAAAAATAAGATTTAACTCTGATAAAGATCTAATTAAATATAAGATTACACTCTATACAGGGGTAATTGGGCTAAAAATTTAGTAGCCAGTGACATTCGAGCAATAAAGAGCAAATTTAGTAGCCAATGACATTCGAGCAAATAAAGAAATTTGTAATGACATCAAATATAGGAAGAAAACTTAAAGAATGGTTGTTTGTTTTGACTGCCTGATCATTTACCAAGAATATAGAAGTTGACAGTGATGATTTTTTATTATTATTGTTATTCTTTAACTACAAATAATTATTTTTTTTTTATAGAATTAGACTGAAAACCACTAGGCTTGGAAGTGATACTCAAATCATTAAACCCAGAAGTTTCTCTAACTTATTTTAAAAATCCTTCAGTAATGGGGATCCAATGACTTTTAAGTAATGTGTTTTGGATTTCCAGTATCCTTAAATTCAGGTAATGAAGTAGAGAAAGAAAGTTATTACTCCTCTCTCTTTCATCTCCTCATTTCTCTCTCATCTTTCCTGTCCTTAATGGGCATAAGGAAGATTTTTTTTTTTTCCCCTTTCAATTTGTTAGTACATCTGCTTCTTCACAGACTAATATTTATTTCCTGCAGTGTTTCTTACTGGTCATGGTTCCTGCCTTCAGACTATACTTTCCTGAATTTCAAACATTTTACTGCTGCTGCCTAAACATTCAAGGATCTTTCTGAAAGTTTGATTTTTTGTTATGCATCTGAAAAGGGTGTTGATAAGTTACAAAAATGGAAAGTTGGAGTTCCTGGACAGGTCACCAGACAGCAGAAAAGGGAAGTACAGGAATCCATTCATTCTTTGCAAAAGGCTTTGTAAAAGACTTATTTTCCTTTCAGCAGTTAGTATCTTCAGTATAAGCCTCATTTCATCAGAAAATTCCATCTGACTGAGGAATCTTGACATATATTCTGCAAAGAAAAGGAGGCACTACTTAAGCCTCCTATATACTTTTGCTAGCTATACAGTAGGTTCACTTTGAGACAAACTAAAACTCACTGTTTTAACATATCTAACTTTTCAGAAGTCAGGATACTTATTTGATGCAAAATATCAAGGTACAACTGTGATGAATTTCCTACACTGTGCATATAAGATAAAAAACATAAAGATTCCTGCTTATTGAGGAAATATTACATAAAAGAGTTAAAAATATTGCATTTGTTAGGAAAAAAAAAAAAAGAGACTTAAGAGAAGGTTTTAAAAACAAAAAATTACAATTTGTGTTAATGATCTAATTACTGCACATAAAGTTACAGTGAGTTCTTCACCCAAAGCAGTGAAATGCATGTCTCTTGTGAAGCAAATATTGCTTAGGGATGTTCTCAGAGTGGATATGATTTCATGGAATGAAACCCATACATGTGCTGGAGAATTGTTACAAACTAAGTGTAGGGGATAGATGTATTCTTTCCAACATGTTTTGTGAACTTCTAACAATTTCAAGCACACAACACTATCCTGCCTTCCTGTGTGTTATTTTTCTTCTTTGTCTGTGTGCGTGAGTATAATTATTACTATTATTTATTAATAATTAATAATTAATAATTAATAATAATCAGGAGAATATAGCTGGTATCAAATATATTCAAAATGGTTAGATTTTCCCATTCTTTAGATCTGGTTACACAAATAGCTAGAGTATAAACCAGGGTATATCAGAGTTAGTACAGGGTGAATGTATGTATGGTACATCCAGCACTGCCTGGTTGTGGGCAGAATACAATTCTGAGAATTTATTCTTAAAGCAACAGAATGATAGTGGCTACAATATATTAAAGAGAAAACTGAAGACAGCAGTAGATAAACAAATAAGTGGAGACAAACCATGTAGGATAGCTGCTTCTTTTCTCCATCAGAGCATGCTTGAGCTGTATGCTGTGCTGCTCAGCTCCTGTTCTACAACACATGGAGGGGGATATGTCATTTTTGTTGTTTTTTTCTGACATAAAAGTATGAGTGGGATAGTAACTCCATTATTTTAACTGATTTATTCCTAACCATAAAACAAGTAATTCGTAACAGACAATCTGTAACTTAGAACAAATGTGAACAGAACAGAGTTCACGTAGATAATACCAGTATCTAATATATATCCAATATATAATATCTAATAAATTGGTGATCAGATTTGAATTAGTTGAAAATGTCTTACAGCTGAAGAAGTCTGTGTTGTACACATTAACATAAAGAAGGTCAGTTTTTCCACTTGACCATATTATAATCGTTTTAAACCTTGCATATATGAGAACCTTTTCCCTTTCAAGAGCTTGAAAAAGCAGTGAACATTTTCTCTTTTCATTGAATTATAGGCTTTCATACTCTCTCAAGTGAACCTCATTGAAAACACTGGATTTTGAACTGTGTATAATCCTTACTGTTTCTTATGTTGTTTGGCTACTATCAGTGCAATTGTTCTGTTTCAAATTTTAACACTTATCATCCATCTACATTTGGTTTGTGTGCCTGCTCCCTCAAGTTCTGCACTAGTGCAGGTGGTGTCAATGCTGTTGTGTAGTATGCAGCTCTGATTTTGTAAGAGGTCTGTGCTAAAAGCTTCTCAAGCTTTTCCTTTCAGGTTAGCAGTCTGTGAACTTTCTCCTAGAGTTCAACAGAAGAATTTGATTTCTCCACTGAGCTGACAGAAACTATTAAAAGCTTGCGTGTATGTTGTTTCTCCTCTTGAATATAAGGTTGAAGTTGAGAGAAATAATTGGTGATATTTTGTGCAATATGAGGACTTTTTTGGGTTTTCTCCTCAGCTGAAAATAGTAGAAAGGCAAATGATTACAGTAGCAGATGTGGCTTGTGACGTCAATGCTATTTTTGGCCCCACTTAATGGAATAATCCATCAGAGTAAGACCATAACGACAGGCAAGTGATGCATAAGTAAACAGCCCCGGTGATGTCAATCCAACTTCTGTTTTGTACCAGGTAAAGGTTACTGTGGCAATGAATGAGTCACTTCTGTGTTGTCATTAGACTGCTGACTAGTAATGACTCGTTGAGTAGCTTCAACTAAAGTATCTAGCCCTGTCTATCTTCTCAGATTTTATACTTCATACTTCCTGGAGGCTTCTTGATGCATATCATGAGATAGACCTATAGGCTCTGCCTGCAGTTCCTTTAGGATAAGAAGTCAAAGGGTATCTTCCATGACATATTCCTCCTGTAGGAAAAGTTTATTCTGTGGCCTAAAACTTGTCTGTTATGCTACTAGAAGATTTTTTGAATTGTCGGATGAAGTTGTTTTCAGAGAGCCATGTGTGGGTTTGGGTGGTTTTTCTCAACTAAATGCAGAACCTTTAACTTGTTCTACTATTACTATATGGGCTTGTACTTCATGCAATTACATCTGCATCATCATCTGTTTGAATGTCTACTGAAGATAAGAACTATCCTATTTTCAACTTCTTGTTTTTATCTTATTTATAGAAATTCCAGTAATTCATCTGACCATCACACAACTGCATTTCATTCATGCAAGCTCTCAATTGTTCCCAAGTACTAATTCAAGTCTGCACAGCATGTATTTGACGCAGAAATGTCCACTGTATGAAAGAAATATTTTTTGATCTCATGCAATGTTATGTATTGAAAAGTATCTGGAATTCAAGACTAGAAAAAGTAGTTTTCACTATTAAGTTCTTCAACATGTAGGTGTAAGTGGTTATTTATTGTAGTTTTCATTGATTTCTTTAAATAAATACAAGCATCAACATGCAAGTGACACCTGTCTGTACTGTGGATTTCTATTGACGAAATCACAGTATCACAGAAAATGAAGATGCAGATGTTATAGATTCTCCTTATTGTTAAAGCTTATACATATAGGCATTTCTAGTGCAGGACTCATCTCATTCTAAACTGGACATTTAAGATAGCTCAGATGAGATTCCACAAAGTTCCTATTTCTCTTCATTTTTAATAAGGAAAATGTAGGGTGACCAGGCTCAGATTTAGTCATTGCAAATGCTTGTCTTAAGTTAAAGTGAGTGTTATCTTTCCTCCTGTTTCGTGGTAGTACTGGCGTTGACACCCACTCAGAAGGACTTCAGTTTTTCCTTATTGTCATTCTAGGTTAAGTTTTCATATTCTGGTTAATCAAGATCTCTCAGTGAAAATAGCTGGTAGTTTATATTAGCTTAAATTTTAAGCTGTTATCACAGGGTTTCCACACATTTAAGCGTTCCTTTGGTAGTTTATAACTTGTAGAGCTGAAATGGGTGTCTGCACTGCAGTAATGTATTTAATGTCTGGGACACTGCTGCAGGGATCTACATGAATGTCTTGTTCAGCAAACAGGTCTCTGACCGGCATAGTGATACACACTGTGCAGTGTAGGTATGAATGGTAGGTATGAATGTCATTTTTACATATGCAACCAAATATAAAAATTGGATTCTGTTTGTAGTGGACTGCATGAGTCTAATGAATTGACGTTGGCATTGTTCTAATAGATTAAATTTTTACTATCTGAGAAATAAAGGAAAAAAAAAAGTATATTGCTAAGAATAAGAGAATAAGACAGGAAGAAATAACATCTTTGACTTACTACTGGCAAGTCTTAGCCGTGCTGTCTATAATAATCATTATAACAACTTAAAATATTCACTTTGTCAGCTTATTAATTTTTAATGCACGATCCATAGTGTTTTCAGAATTTAAACTAGTGGTCATGATCATCTTGCATAGTTCTAGGCACCTGGCTAAGTCAGGCATGTGGTTTCCCTCTGCTTTCTCTGTATCTAGTGGTGAAAGACAGAGAAAATACAAGTAAAGCCTTAGATCTTAGATGAATTTAAAACTTTCCCTTCTCAGTTTTATGGTCTTTCTTGATTGTAAAGGCTTTTCAAGCAACAGGAATCCCTTCTGTGATTTATCAGCTAAGCATTTACATTGATGGGGTGAGTCTGCATTAATAGTTTAAATTATTTCCTTCATCAGAATGTGTGTTATATAATAACAGAATGGAGATAAAATAGTTACTCTCAGCATCATGCTTTGCACCATGATAAAACACAGCAACCATTACAGTACACCTTCTTCCTGTCCGTTATAAGAGGTTAGCTCATCTCTTTGCAATAAAGAAGACTTTAAATGTTATCTATACTGCTGTTTTGAAGGACATACACTCTGTATCCAAATGTTTCATTGAAATTGTAAGGTAGAGAAAGCAAAATGATATCTCAGCAAAAGACATGTTTATTAATTCCTTACCACAGAGGTTTTGAGCTCTTACCACCAAGTATTTACAGGTTCTTTCATGGTGAAGGAAGAGACCGGAATGTTCTGACTACATTTCATATTCATGGGTCTGAGCACTTCTGCACTAAAAAACAAAACAAAACAAAACAAAACAAAAAGACACAACCTAATAAAAAAAAAAAAAAAGAAAAAAAACATTGTAAAAACTTACTTGTAGGGGCTGTCAAGCACTTTGTATTCCAAACAGTTTGTTCTTATGGCTGGTAGCTATAAATAATAAAGTTCAGACTTACGCATGAAACACTTTATTTTGATCTCAGAGAAACAGGAACATCTCCTGGTCTTTTCATTGCCCCTTTTGGGCCTCACCACCAAATAATAAGTGCTGAAGATGCAAACTATTTTTGAGTCCCTAGGTGACCTAGTGTCTGTGTATGTTTTCCAGCAGCATGCAGAAAGCTCCTGCTCACTCTATTATCTACAGGGGTGTACTGTGATTCATTTTGGTTTTCATTCCCTTTGTATGTAATAATGAAAGGGGGAAGGGACTAGTTTCCAACCAGAATTTCCCCATAGCTGGGATACAGAAAACATGTAAACCCAACCAGAAAACTCAATCTGTTACCCCTGATTTAAACATTAATTCTGTGATCCCATATACAGTCAGTTCCACAGTTATACACTGATTTCTACAATTTCTCTATATGCCATTTATCCTTAATTAAAGTGATGGTCTTCATCATAGGAATCCATACCATTTAGACAGCCTTGGTGGGTTACTGTCAGCTTTGAAATACATGCCTAGAAGAAGAAAAAGAAAAAAAAAAAAAAGAAAAAAAAAGCAGAGATGTTTTGTGCTTGTGATGTAATTGACACAACACCAAATACTGAAATAAGGAAAAAGGCAGTGGAGTTCAAGCTGCTCTGAAATGCTGAAGTGATAGGATCAACTTGCACCTCCAACAGAACCATTTTGTAATGCTGTTCCTCCCAGCTGAATGCAGTATAGTGTAGATGAATCTTTAGGCATTCACCCAACATCTCCCTGCATCGCTCCATAAGGACTTGGGAGCAATGTCTTTGCAATTAAGATAATTTTGCAATTAAGTCTGTCCAGAGATGTTCACAGGCCCAGATCCAACCAGCATGGATTGGGCTGAAAACACATTTATGAAATGCCTCAGCCTTGTAAAATGGGTGCAAGTTTTGCAAGCATCCTCTCAGGTCCTGGTCTGTGCTAAGTTGCAGACATACCAGGACGTTCTTTAGGATGATGCCAGTCAACATAAACCAAAACTCAGCCATGGACTGCTTTTATACATATATATATATAATATTATATAATATATATATATTATTATTATTTATAAAAATAAAGATTGTATAGATTATTATTCACTGTTTAATATACAAGTGTGAACCTATCCAGCTAGTTCTGTACGTATCCAGCAGCACATATGAGTATTTTCCCTAACAATGTTTATACAATTTTCAGCACTTTTTAATATACTGGAATATCAATGTCTTATTTGGAAATCACAACCTATTTGCTTGGTCCTTCTGATTCATAGAAGAATAAAAATAATGATCCCTCTTCTCACATTATGTAATCATTTGCCAGGGATTTTAGAGGTTACAGGAAGGAGATTCTTGGTCTGTTTTGGGCCTTTAGATTATGTTTATTTGTGTTAGATAAATACAGTTATCTTTCATTTGTTTAAAATCTTCAGAGTTAGAGTTCTGTCCACTCCCCTTCCCACCCCCACCCCCCCAAAAAAAACAAAACAAAACAAAACTGTAACATAAAAATGATGGATTTTAAATTTTCACTGTTATCGGAAATGAAAATCCAAAGAATGCTACAGATGATTAAGATTATTTTAATAATTTCTTTGAATTTGTTCATTTACTTTCTACATTTTTATCTTTTTTATCTCTGAACTTTGAAACTTGAATATATTTTGAATATATGTGACATTTGAAATTCTTGAGAATATATGTATATATTTCTTCAAAAGAGAAGGCAAAGGGTGTTTAGAATTAAATGCAACTCATCTTCTACAGATAGTAAGAAAAGTATGTGGAACAACAAACATTTTGGCTGTATTGAGTCATCTGTGAAATCTTGTCACAGATCGTGATGAATATTCATATTAGTTAAAATTTCTCTCTGACTTTTTGAAAAATGAAGGCCTTGTTACAATGTATTGCAACACATTTGTATTACTTGTATTTAATATATATATATATTATTTTTTTTTCCTTCATGCTTCCCTAATATATTCTATGTCACTCCTTCTTAACAGTGAAGTTAGTGGGCATTGGTTGTCTATGAAGAAAACAGCATCTTTTCTCTAGAGAGCAAGCGCTTTTTGCTTAGACCTTCCTTCATCTGTTTTAATATCAGTTAGTGTGCAAGTTTGGAATTTATTGCATAGAGCATCAGTGGAAAGGTAGTCTCATTCTCTGCTTCATTGCTTCAATTTTTGTTCATCTATAAACTATGCTACATTTTAGTAGTATGTTCAAGTTTCAGTGATCCTGATATTCTGTGAGTTGAAAATTTTGAATAATTATTGAAGATAATACTTCAGTGTTTACAGGCAGTCTTACAAATGTCAGCAAATTGCATGTGAATTTTCAAGTGAATAGTCTTGGGAAAAAAAATAAAATTAAAAAAAAAATCAAGAAACGTCTTTGCATTATATGAGGCATTCAACTATGTTGTTCATTGACTTTAAATGGATTACTGTCAAGATGTAGTAAATAGAAACTACATAAAGTATTTATATTTTATTTAAATGTCGGTTACTTAATTTACTTTCTCATTATACATTAAAGTAATGATTATCCTGTTTATTAGCGTTAAATATTTCATGGACTTCACAACATTGTGTAACTTACTATAAATGAACAGAGGTCATTACATTATCCATTGTGTAAGATTGTATTTGCAGCAGTTCACACAGATAGAAAGCAGAAGAAAATCTGTGATGGAAAATAGAGGTCTCAATTACCATCAATATTTTTGAGGAATCAATGTGCTATATCTCAGTTGTTACATTAAAAAAAAAAAGAAAAAAAAAAGTTAAAACAGGAATTGCACCATAATTTTTATGAATATATTTATAGAGCTTCCACCTGGAAATGTCCTAAACCAATCTACAATTGGATTTTCAATGTATTTGCAGAATAAAGAAACCATTACAATCACTAGCAAAATACAGATATCTGTATGATAATGAAATATAATTGCAGTTTAACAAAGAGACCAGTATCATGCAGCAATTTAAGAAAACACATTGGCCTGAATATCACAGGCAAATATAGTCAGAAATTTTAAAATTCAGATCAAATTTAAATTAAGATTGAAAAGAAACAATATGGAGAGCATAGTGTAGATCAGGTACCTTATCACAGGAACAAATAATAAACCCAAGTCAAAATTTACTCAGACTCTCATTAAATTCCTGGTTTCATACAAAAATATTTACACAAGATATCTGGGACACACTACTGAATTGTTAAGACCTACATTTTCCTAAAATAGATTTTCTATCAACTTGTTCAAAATGGAAATTTAAAAACAAAACAACAACAAAAACCAAAGAAACAAGCAAACATCAGCACAAGAAAACAGTGTTACACTCTTCTTGAGAAACAAAGCCCTTCCAAATCCCTCCCAACACAAAAACACCAGAGATGACTGTGCTCCCTTATTCCTTTAGGGACAAAATCAACTTTTGAATGCTTTTGTGAAGCACTTGTTAAAGTGGTAAGATCAAAAAAATTTCTGTAACAGAGAACATTTTGCATGCAATTGAGAGTTAAAAAGTCTTAGTGACATTAATGGATATTTATATATAAAGAATTAGTATAAGATATTGAGATATATACTGTGATTTCCTAGAATGTTTTGTTTCGCCTTAACACAGTATAGAACTTGCCAATGGATTGTGAACATTAAACTGATACAGATCTCATGGGCCACTGAATCTAATTTCTTATTTCTGTGTATGTCTCGGTGTATGTCTTTTACATGAGCTTGTTCAAAAGCTATATTTAAAATAGACACATTTTCTGGGTGATTTGTTTCTTGTTGTTTGGTTTTGTTTGTTTTGTTTGTTTGTTTGTTTTCCTCTAGCATTTCAGTCATTCATCCAGGAAAATTATTATCATGGAGAAAAAGGAAAAAATAAATTCTCAAACCCTTGTTTTTGTATGACTGAAAATTTAGGACGGCACCTAAATATGAAATACTGCTTACTACCTCTCCCTTACTGAGAATACTTTCAATGACAAGAATGAATACAAATAACAACTTCTATGTTTGACAACAAGTCTGTTGGCCTCCTGTAAAGGGGGAGAAAGGGGTAAGATATATAGAGTAATAGTTCTCTGGTTATCTCCACATACCAGATCTTTTTTTCACAAGAAATGAACTGAGCAACACTGGACCTCTGGAAGCTCCCTCACCTGAGCTTTTTTCCATTCCCATGCAATGAGGATTTATATTCATTTCATCTGTTTTCTCTATACTTAGTTCCACATAACCGTCCCCCATTTCTTCCTTTTCTCTAGCCCTCTGTTAATGAAGGACTCCATAACAGTGACAGCTGTAGAACTGCGAATTAACAATGTCCTCTTAAATTTGTCATGATAGTTCAAAAAGTCCAAATAATGAATATCTTAAGAAATCCTCAGCAGAGCCTCAGTGAAAAAGGATCAATCTGAATGAATATTAGAAAAGCAATGAAGATTGGTTCCAAAGCTGCGGAAGTGATTTTTTATTTTTATTTTTATTTTTTTTCCCATAGCTGCACAGGTGGAGCCCAGCAGAAAGCACTAGCAGAATCCCTAAATATCACATTCCCAAACAGACAATTGGCTTTGCGTCACTGAGACCTTAGAGGCAGCAAACACCCCACCTCACTTCTTCTCTGTATATCTGCATGTTACGAAGGAGAAAATAAACAAAACAATCTGTAGGGTGGGAGAATCCCAGACAGAGCCATGCTACACCAAACATACTGTGTTTTTAGCTAGCTGGGCAACAAAAAAGATGTGCTTCCAGCCAATTACCTTCAGTGTTGCCCAGTGCCAGGACAAGAGGCAATGGACACTAACAGGATCACAAGAGGTTCTGTCTAAACCTCAGGAAGCAGATCTGTGCTAAACAAATGACAGCACTGGCACAGGCTGCCCAGAGAGCTTGTGGACTCTCCTTCTCTGAGATCTTCAAAAGGTGCCTGGACATCATTCTGGTGCCCTTGCTGTGCGTGGCCATGCTTGAGCAGGGGTTGGATCAGAGGGACCCTTAAAATCCATTCCAACCTCAACTGTTCTGGGATTCTGTGGTAACTCTGGACAGGGTCTTAAAACCTGTATCCGAGTTGGGTTAAGTATAACATAGCTGGTTGAAATAGAAAATAAATAGATTCTAATGTCTAACATTCTGCAGTAAATGTCAACATTCTGCAGTAAACATTTTATCCTTGGCAAATATCAAACATGTAGCCAAGTATTTGCGAATGTAAGCAGGAATTTGCATAGCATGGTGTGAGTTTCATAGTGTACATTATGGTGTGCAGTCAGCAACTTCATTTGTACTCCAGCTCTTTTACAAAGCCATTTATCTGACAAGATACTGTCATGATCACCCTTAATACAAATCTGCTGAACAACAGTGTTAAATGGCAAACATATCTTCAACAGGCATGTTTTTTACTTTTCCCAGACCAGCATATTTATATATTTTATATATATATATATAAAAAATTTATAAATATTTATAAATATTTGTATATATATAAATATATTTCTTAGTTTTTAAAATAGCTTCATCAAAAAAAAAAGGAATAAATCACATATATATATATATATATTTTTTTTTTTTTTTGAGAGCAGAGTACTGGTCTTTGTACAAACCCCCAAGCTGAGAGATCAGGGTTGGATCCCAACCATTGTCCTTGGAGTTCTGCAAGGATGCAAGGATGTGGTGATGTTTAACTGTTTAACTGGGATTCTTCTGGACAAAGCTTATCGTGTAAACACCTGTTAAGTTTTAGATGTCTTCTGTAGGAGATGAATCATACTTTAGATTTTAAAGCGAGTCTGGATGATTGTCTCAGGGTTTGATACCTCTGTTGTGGTCACAGGAGTTAGCCACCTGTGAATTTACTCAATTTCACATACATATTTCATTTCACACACAGTGATCTCTGTGCCGCTGCACAGCCAGGGATGCACAGCCAGCTCATTTAGGATTATAGGGAACATGAGCTTCATGGGCTACTTGAGCTGTATTTGCTGCACAGGATTTGTTCCTAGTCTGTAAAACAGGGGCATCACACCTCTTCAGATACCAATTATTTTCCCAGGTGCCGTGGACTCCTGAAACTATTTTAAAAACTACTGATTATGCACCACAAATAAATACAAAAGGTTGTAGTAGATATTTTTAATTCCATGTTACAGTACTCTCCTTCAGCTGAAGTTGATGGTTTTTGTATTGCAGTCATTGCTTACCTTATCCATATTCTCAGTATCTTCACCCCAATAAATTGAACTATAGGCTTTAATAGATTTCATCTCATGCTAACTCTGCTTTTTACACAGCTTAGGATAGATTTTTACTCTAGAAAGCTTTCACAGGTACCCTAATTTATCTTTCTTTGAAATTCAGTATCCAGTACATTTTGCTTGTTTGGAATCTAGAGTCTTGAAAATGTTGATAATTTCATACAAGATGACTTTGGAGCTCTGCATTGCCAGTGGCACTTCTAGCTGTCACTGGTGGCTTTTCCACTGATGTGTTTAATAAACTCAGATATCAGTTCCTAGGCAAAAAAAAAAAAAAAAAAAAAAAAAAAAAAGTTTAACAAACAGGACAAGAAACACATGTTCTGAGGAAACTGATTATTCGTTGTTGTCTGCTTTATCTTCCTGTCCAATTTTAAGGTAAGAACTATTCCATTAAAAAAAATAATAATAATAGTAATAAAATAAAATAAGGGTAACAGCAATGACAAGAACATCTGTTAAAGAAAAAAGATTTTATTGGGTTCAGTTATAACTAGGACAATAACAGGTTATAAATAACATGGTGTTATACTTTAACATTGGTAACAAATTACATTGTTTTCTCCTTAGTTCCAGGTGGGTTTAAAGGCTAACTATGAGTGCATAAAATATATATATCTGCTAAAAGTAACAAGAGAACAGCTAGCTGGTGACTGTTTTCAGCAAGGCAGACACCTGGCTTTTCCTCTCAGCCAGCACATTCCTGCCAGAAGTTATGAATGACTGTTTGCAACCGCTGGCTGTAAACAACCTGGGACATATTAACTCTTAATTGGTTTTCACTTACACTCTAATATGAGGAAACAAAAAACAAGTTTTACCTGACTATCTAGAATGTTTCTTCTTTTCAAGTTTGCTATTAGTCTGAAACCAACACTGCTACTCTAAAAGCACACATTTTCTCTTTGCAGTTTGCTTTGATGCAGTCACTTCCTTCCCTTTCACAGATTATATAGTCACGAGCAGGAAAGGCAGCACTCAATTTGGAAAATGACCTATTAGTCCTGTCTTTGCTTGCATTTTAAAAGATTGAAAGCTGCTGATGTGACTTTAGGAAACAGGAGATGCATTCAATCTGCCAGGCGTAAGCAAGTTCTTTCTGGTTGTTTGTCTGGCCTTTATCCGGAGCTCGCAGCATTGACCATGTGCTACTCACTCACGTTTGCACACCGCTGTGGAAGACTCTCTTCTCAGTTTTCACAGGACCTCGGACAGCTAGCAGTGCTGCCCATGCTGTTAGCACAGCCAGTTCATCGCAGTGCCAGAGCGCATCCGCTTGATGCTAGCTAGATGCCTCTTCATTGTCACCTGAAACTTTTTCTTCTCGCATTTCACAGGGAACATTTCAGGATCTGGTTTGCAGTGCAGAGAAGAAAGCTGGCTGCTGCAGACTGCCTCCCAGGAAACAGCCCTCCTCGTATTCAAAGGAGCAGCTGAAGGCTTTATGCATTCAGTGGTCTGTTGGAGTTCACTAAAAGGGCTGGATGAGCTCCTTAAAAGGGATGTGGTCTTCTTCCTTTGGGACAAAAGGAACTTAAGCTCTTCAGAGTCATGCTGAAAGAAAAGAGACTCTTTCCTCCTAGTATTGGGGCTCTCACCCAGTGTGAGAAACCCGTAAGGGGTGGTGATTTTGGAGAGGTGGGGCAAAGAGAGGGCAGCTCTTGTTGCTGGGTCAGAATGATGTGCAGCTCTCTCCAGGTCTCCGGGGAAAATCATTTGGTCTGTAAAGCACAGGGTTCCTCTTCTGCACAGACTCTCTCTTTTGCATAGTGCATCTTTCCTGATGCAGGATTCAGATTTACTTCTAGTTGTCCTGCGCTTTTGAACAACTTCATCAGAGACTTCTCGCTCTGGAGTGTTCTCTACATTGTCTTCCTCTGGCTCCCGCTGGAAGGAGATATGTTCTATGTCCAGAGAAGGGATGAAAAACTTAGGGATGCGATCAGGAGTCATGACAATGTTGAAAATATCCTTGTTTTTCTGAGGCACTTTGTCTTCAGGAGGTGACTTGTTGATTTTGAGGTTTGTCCAAGTTAGCAAGCTCTCTATAGCACTTTTTATGGAGAGTTGGGATGCACCACCAGGCACCATTATTTCAGCCAGCAGTGTTTTCTTACAAAGCACAATGCTGTCTGCTGATTGAATTTTCGCAGCACTGATTGCAGACAGGGGACTCATTCCTGCTTATAAAACAAAGCAAATGACGTCATCTGATAGCTAGATGTCATTGGCATGGTAACCAAAGATAAGAAGGCTTTTACACTCCCACTTATATACTTACTGTCTGATTCATGCTGCACCATTACCTTAAATAAGCTTAAACATTTGCTTTAATTATTTTAAAATGTCAGGTTTGGTGCTGGTGCCCTAGCTATTTTCAGAAAAATACTGGCTACAAACATACCTGTAACTTTCAGACTATTTAGTTTGTGTTGTCTGTGCTATTGCACAATAATAATAATAATAACAACAATTAATAATAAAGCCTTTTTTTTTTTTTTTTTTTTTTTAGGGGCTGTAACACAGTATGGATGATGTGCAAGTAGGTGTAAAAAGCAAAGTTTGGTTATGACACCTTAATTTAGCTTTCAGAAAATCATGCTATTTAATGTATTTCACAATGAAGATTGAGAGAGGAAATGGTAATAACTGAGCAATCAAGCAATTTTTGTACTAGTATATAGAAACTCATCCCAAGGGGTCTCAAACTACCTTTCACTGATGCTGTATGTACATGGTATTTAATGAGGAAAAAACAGGCTCTTCAAAGGATACTCAGATTAAATATCTGTTCTTAAAGCAATGGGCATCTGCTCAGGTGCATAAAGGAGCTTGCAATTGCTGTATCAGTTTCTACTGGTACTTGTTTCACTTCTTAGGCTTCTGGTGAGAGCTTCCTCTGAGTGTACTGATCCACTGTCAGAGATGCGATTCACAGCCAGCTCCGAAAACAGCAGGGCAGACCACTGTGTTGGTGGATTCTCATCAGTATCAGATCATATAGTCCTTTCTCCAATTACATTTTAATATCCTTTCTTGCATGCTGTTCAGCTCCTTTCCTACCTTGGTGCAGGTCACTCTCTAAAGTTATATGCATGATTCCCAGGGAAGACCTGGAGAATGCAAAGAAGTGGATGAACATAATCTCATGGCTTTCATCTCTGCATGATAAGCACTTCTGAGCTTGCCTTTTTCTTTTGATACTATGAAGGTTTTTTAGTTTTTGTGACATTTTGGGAGTCTGTGCTGCCAAGCACTTCAAAAGTACAAAGCAAGTTTCCCTGTGTTACATTGTAAAGTCCATATACCGCATTTCATTTCATTTCATTTCATTTCATTTCATTTCATTTCATTTCATTTCATTTCATTTCATTTCATACACTCTTATTTTATTCTGTTAACATTCCCACTGTTCCTAGTTATCTTTTCTATGTTTTGGGGTTAGAAGCTCAGTATTCATAATTCAATAACATACTAGTGACAAGTCAGGAAGATTTTGACTTCTCTTGATTTAGTTTCCTGTCTATTTCTTTCTGACATTGATCTTGGGTGCAGCAAGTTCCAGGTTACATATCATCACTTCAGTATAGAACCTATCAGTCTTGGCTTCTTGAAGACAGAAATGGGCAGTGGACACCTTTTGGTGGTATTTTGGGGCAGATATAGAGTCTGTTCATCTCAGTACTAGAAACTTTTCAAGAAGGTAGTTCTTGTCTAAAGTTGACTTGTCTCCACATGCATATAGGCCCAAAAGAACTGCAAATTCATATTAAAAAAAAAAAAAAAAAAAAAAAAAAAAAAGAAAAGAAATAGGAATGGAAATATTTAATATATATATATTAGTTTAGACTTGCTTATTTTTGACTTGGAAAAGTCAGCAATATTCAATTGATAGAGCAGTGATAACAAAAGCAATGTATCTTGAAATCACCCATAAAATGCAATACTTTCAGTTTTCTTCTAGTCTATACTGAAAAGAAAAATGATAGAATGAGCATTAATTGTTGGGATGAAATTCCAACAATTCTACCGGCATTTTACAAACCTTTGGTGCTTTATATAACATGATTGCTTCTGTAGCTGGAAAAGCTTCTAAAAATGTGATTTCCTTAACTAAATCACACATTGGAGAGAGGGAAAATTCACAAATTTGCAAGTCTTTTGAAAATTCTGCAATGTGAAGTTCACTGCTGTCTGATATTACCCTTTTACAAGCGTCAGTAGACAATGACATTATATACATACTATATATATATATATTACTCCTTACTCTCTTGAGGGTTCCTTGTTGTCATTTGCAGCTTAACGTATTCTGGCTTCATTTACAGGTAAAAAATTATAAGTATCTGCCTTTCTACCTTATGTCCAAACTGTATTTCTCCAAAAGACTTTTTTTTTTTTTCTCCAAGGAAAACATAAATCAGGGTATTTGATATCCACCATAATGGAATATAGAATTCAGTGTATTATTTTCATAGAATTGTAGATTGATTTGGGTTGGAAGGAACGTTAAAGATAATCCAATCCACTTCCCCTGCCATGAGCAAGGACACCTCCCACCAGACCAGGTTGCTTAAAGGCTCATCCAGCCTGGCCTTGAACACTTCCAAGGATGAAGCATCCACAGTTTGTGGATGGGCAGCTTGTTCCAATGCCTCTCCATCTTCCAAGTAAAGAATTTCTTCCTTATATGTAATTTAAATCTCTCCCCTGTTAGTTTAAAGCCATTCCCCCTTGTCCTGTCACTCTACCCCCTGACAAAAAGTCCACCCCCAGCTTTCCTGTAGGTACCCTTTAGGAATTGGAAGGTCTCTATAAGGTCTCCCCGGAACATTCTCTTCTCCAGTCTGAACAGCATCCTTGTAGCCCTCTTCTGGACTCATTCTAATAAGTTCATGTCCTTCTTGTGCTGGAGTCCCTAGAGCTGAACGCAGGACTCCAGATGGGGTCCCACAAGAGCAGAATAGAAGAGAAGAATCACCTCCCTCACCCTGCTAGTCATGCTGATTTTGATGCAGTCCAGTACAAGAGGGACATAGAACTATTGGAGTGAGGTCAGAGGAGGGCTACGAAGATGATTAGAGACAAGGATATCACGTGAGACAGTGTCATTTTTGGTCATATTGTTACTGTATTTTATCCAGGATAAACCTAACCTGAATTTGATTTGCTGTAGAAAGCACAGCAGAAAATGTTGTTTTAATCCATAAAGAAAGACAGAATGGCAAAATCTTAATTCCTCCAGGTCATTTTGACCACAACCATGCAGTCTATCATCAAAAACGCATCTCCTTTGAATAATTAATCTTATGTTCACTAGGGAACATTTATTTTTACTGTACAGATTAATGTATTTGACAACAGAGACTTATGTGGACTCTGCATTCCCAGGAGGCTGGCACAGCTCTTTCTCCAGTTAATTTCAAAGAAACAAAAAAAAAAAGAAAAGGAAAATGTGAAAATGTTGTATCAAAATTGGCTCTACCTTATGACATAGAACAAGGATTTGAACCTACTTCCCTTATACCTAGCACAAAGATTACTTTCAGCTTTGTACTCTTTGATTTAAGAAGTGGGATTTAATACTAGATTTTTGTTTCTCATTCTTTTTCCTCTCTTAGAAAGCTTGCATCCCAGGTACCAAAGTGTGACTTCAATTTTTCCCCACATTTTAAAGTTTTGTTATACCTACCTACATACAGACATTCGTACGTACATACAAAAATACATATGTATGATACATACATATATAGATATGATTTCTGTGTGTACTTATGTATATATCAACTGCATGTTTATATATGTGTATATATGATTTTTTTTATAAATGTTTATATGTATGCATGTATTTGCTACAAAACTTAAGACCATTGTGCTTAAAAGTGTTTTAAAATATACATTCATATATATAAGCCTAACCTTAAAACCTTATATAGAAATCTAAGATTGATATATATACACATATGTATATATATACTAACACATAATGAAATCATTGTATGCATATTTATATATATGAGGCTCATACATACATGTATACATAAATACATATAACCTAAGGCTTGCCAGAGAAACCATGGATGTCCCATCTCTGGAGATGTTTAAGGCCAGTTTGGCTGGGTCCCTGGGCAACCTGATGTGGGTGGCATGCCTGCCCATGGCAGGGGGCTGGAACTTGATTATCTTTAAGGTACCTCCCAGCCCAAGCTATTCTATGATTCTGATTCTATGAGATGTATATATAATCATAAAATGTCCTCAGTGAGTGTGTATGAACCTTAGTTTTATATGTATAAGTGTATAAGTCTCAAATATATATATATGTACACACAAATACACATACATACTGTGGTAAATATATCTATATATGTATATGTATATATAAGCTGATGACTCTTTCCTGATCAAGAATAACCCAAATACTCACTCCGGAATAACTTCTGAAATGGTAAATATTGGAACATGTGCTCCTACTCCATTTGTTTTAAGGCTGTCAAAAGCACTGTTTATGGCCTAGAAGTAAAAAATAATTTTGATTTTATTTTTATAATTTCACATAGCAATACATTTTAACACTTTTTAATTAGTATTTTATTATTATTATTCTCTTATTCTGTTTGTCCAAATGTCCTTTTTTTTTTTTTTTTTTTTTTTTTGCTTTAGGCAAATAGAGTTTTAACCAATAATAACTGTAACCAGTAAAAAACACCCAGAGCCTCTACTGATGTTTGGATCAAGATCTACTATATAAAATTAACAGTATGAAATGAGAAAAGTTGCCAAAAAAAAAAAAGGAAAAAAAAAGGTATAAACATTTCAAGTTCTTTGTGCATTATAATCTTCACATAACCCATTCTCTAAGTAGAACATTTTCTGCCTTATGTTTCCACTATAATTTGACAAAACAACTTAACTCATCTTTTCTTTCTTTACTCCTAATGGAATCAGAAGCTTTTCAACAATTTATTCTCCCAGGCTGAAAAGCAAAAGTAGAAGTCTAGATGTCTTATACAGTATTTTCTCTAAATAGCTCAACTATTAAAATCTGATTTTGTAGGCTTTCTATAGAATAGAAATTTCACCTCTGGAAATTGGACACAGCTAGAAAATGGTTCCACTTTTCATCTTTCCTGTAGAGAAGGCATATTTCTGGTGTCTACGAATACACAAATGCTTAGCACTTACACTGGGCTTTTCATCTTTGATGTGCACTGAGAACATCAACTAATTAATCTTCACAACCCCCCGAGGGGTAAGTAAGCGTTATCACTGTGAAGTTTGCTGTGCACACAATAACGAAAGAAGAATGGAAATTGCTAATGCTCATACTGAAAAAAGATCTGTAGAGATGCAGAAACAACACTTCCAATGTGTAGAATTACCTAGTTTAAAGTAACATCTGACTTTGGCTGGTCTTTTTTTTTTCTTTCTTTTTGACTCATAATTTCACTTTGTTCCCATGCACACTTAAAAAAGGGGGAAAAAATCTTGAAGTTTAGGCATGTATTTTTCACTAGAGGCAGCAGGGAAGTAGAATATGCAGAAATCTTTGGGAGTGGATTTTAGCTGGGTACCTGATGTTAGAGCTATGAACAGCTCGGATGCTGCTTTGCTTTTAGCATTAATATTTGTGCTCCACTGGAGGACATCTCCATCTTTCAGAAAAATATTGGGTTTTAGATTCTTTCAGTTTGCTACTGTTCTTTCCACTAATATGAAGGTGTCTGGGTGACAACCACGATCCAGACACAATGTTCAGGGTTGTTTGCTTTGAGATCACGCAAGTGTAGCATCATTTATCAGACAGCTCTTGCTCTGGCTAGCAAGATTTCAGTCCTGTGACTTCAGTTAATGACATCTCCTGTTCACTGTATTTTATTTTTTTTTTTGGCCTAGGTTCACTTTCCTAACCTTAGTTATTTGACTGAGGTATCTAAGTTACTGTTTTGTCATTTGGGGGTTTGGCATCACTATGATCACTATCTGAAGACAGTTACCGCTCAACCAACTATAGAGTGTGTGACAAAACCCCAAGCCTGAGTAACATGGTCAGGCATCTAAGTAGGTTGGAATGAAATAAGGCCTTTAAAATCTCCAAAATCTCCAAGACGTATATTGCATTTGCATATGTTTCACAGCTTCCTACTGAGAAGAGACTTCATCTAAGCTGGGGTTACTACTTATTATAAATGTTACATAAGAACATTAATATTATGTTATATATATATATAAATATTATGTTATATTATAACATAAATATTATATAAGAAATTAAGAAGTATTGCATAAGAACTCTTTCTGGTAAACCTTAATTATGCAATTATAACCAAAGGCTATCAGCTCAACCCCTCACATAGGATTACTCCTTGTTTCTTGACAGAAGTGTGTTACAGAAAAAAAAAAAAAAAAAAAAAAAAGTGCTGTGTTCCCAATACCCAGAAGAAATCTAGCTGGTAGCATTTTTTTTCACAGCCAGTTTGTGTGTCCTTGGAGTTGAGATTATACAGAGCGTCAACGGATAGTAAAGCAAATAAATTAGGTTCATTTATTTTCTAACAGGAGAACCTGAAAATTAAGGAAAACATGAAAAAATACTGGATTTAGAGGCAGAACTCCAGATCCCTATAACAGAAAATTTTGGCTTATGACTTGTGTTATTACAACAGCAAATAACAGCAGCAAGTCCATTTGTATAACAAACTTTTAGGTTTGTTGCTTGACAGAGGACAGTTCTAATAATATGGGTACATATGTATCCAACCAAGTACTCGATTAAGTGTTAAAGAAATTGTTTTCTCCTGTAGTTAAATTTAACTACACACCCTAGCTTGAGCGAACGAGCCCAAAGCTGTGCAAAGGTGTTATTTCAGCAGCCTTTGTTTTGGTTGCTCTCAGTCATTTTCACTCATTTCCAACTGCCTATTTAATAACAAGGAGACAGCAGACATTAGCTTTCCTAAATTATTCATTTCAGCCCTACAAAGTGACTCCCAAGATTTCTGCTTCTGTTTTGTGGTGTTAATAATTCAGTGCTGCTAGAAAAACAAAGCTTTCCAGTGTAGTGCTTATGTTTCATTTTCTTAACAACATTACACTTCTCAATCTTGTCCTGGTAACTCCCAGGTTCTGAACCTCATCTTTCTCGTGTGTTCACTGATAGAAGTACGCTGCAATAGACTACAATTGACTAAGAAGTATTTAAGTGTTCACTTTCATCTTTTTAGATTCAGCTGCCTCAGTGCTCTAATGTTTTCAAACATCTTGGAAGATAAATAAATACTACCCTCTGGTGTTTTCCATTTGTAAATATTATTATGGAATCCACCTTTAAAAAAAAAAAAAAGACATTTATTTAACTTATCTTCCAAGTACTAAAGGATCCACATATTGCTGAAGATCACAATTTTTCATTCAATCATAGTGTAGTCAAAAGAGCAAAGTAACATCAAAGGGAAACCTGAGCTGCAGTCTACTGAATACATAACATCTCAAACTCATGCAAAAAAAAAAAAAAAAAAAAAGTACTAAATGTGATCATATTCTTAAGCTCTGTTTTTAAACGTTCTGTATGAATAATATATTAATAATGGCAGATCCAATATTGTAATACTTCCACTGGTCAAATATATTAACAGAATATGCTATAAGCCCATATTTTTTAATGTGACATACACTACATACATCACAGCCCAATGCACTATATAAAAAAAAGGAAATCTCAGCTCCCTCAACACCATCCCATATAAAAGTTGCATGAATTACTGGGAGCACGGTCTCTCAAACAGCAGCTAACCAAAGCCTACGTAATAAAACCTTTGTCAAACCACACACACCCTGAAGTGCTCTGTGTACATACAGAGTGCTTTTTACATCTGTATGCATGTATATACATACAGAATATATGTATATATATATGTTCAGTGTTCCTGTTTACATAATATTAATGGAGTTACTATGCAGACAGTACTGAAGTCATCTGATAGAACTGTGTGGGATCACAGGCTTACCTTGAGATGAGCAATGTGCATCTGATCTAGAGAACATTTTTCCAAAAGATATCTGGAGTCTTGAACTAAAGACTCTTGAGGCATACAAACATTTCCTGTGTTCTCCTGTAAACAGTTCCATCTTCATTTGCCATCATGGTAAGGAAGATATAGTTTTTCCTTTTTGGTTGAAGTGATCTTGGACTTTCAGCCTTTGCACTGACTTTTTGAGTGAACATAATCGTGAATGAAGACCCTGTCCTCCTGACAATGTCTTGTCATTTGTCACAGTAGATATTTAACAGAATTAACATGTGACTTTGAACTTTAATCATCACACTAAGCTCACAAGAGGAAAAAAATGAGGAATGGAAAATAAAACTAATTAGAGCAGTATTTCTTGCTTAGGGTAGAGTCCAATCAATATGACAAAAAATCTCTCACATCTATTTTTTTATTATTATTATTTGTCCCTGAAAAAAAAAAAAAAAAAAAAAAAAGAACTTTGTATCTCACTGACAGGATGTTACCACTTTTGGTCCTGGAAAACAGCTTTGCTGCAGGAGTGGTTCCAAGTAAGAAGGTAATTCAATGCTCTGCAAAGTGGGAGGACAAATTTCAGAGTGAAGTGTCCAGAGCTGACAATCATGATATCAATTCACAAGAGGACGAGTAGCAGGGCAGTGTCCTTGATTTAGTCAGGCTGCTCAGGTCATTCAGAAGCTCAAGGTTTGACTTTGTCACACTCTCTGGTTGTTTTTCAGAACATACCAGCATCTACCACTATGTTCACCATCCATCTCTATACAGACTTTCCAGGTGTGTCACTAGAGTTTTCCAACTTCCTTTATGGAATTTAGTTTTATGACAGTTTTAGATATGTGGTAAATTAGCCAGAAGAAGCTTTATAACTGCCACTAAAAGATACAAAGTATACTTGGAAGGTTCATGACAGCTATTTCTGGAAAGAGCCTGGGTGCAAATACCCAACAACAGCAAAAAAGTCTCATTTTGCAGAGGACTTAAAGCATCTAGCTTCAAACTTTTAAGGTGACAAAGAAAACTCTGGAGAAGCTCTTTAGCACCTCCCCTTGTCTTATTGCTGGCTGTATTGGAAACAGAATTGTTGAGGTAGTCCTAGTCTTTGGCTGCCTCTTACTAAGGCCATAAAGAACAAGCTACCCCAAGAAGTTCTGAACAGTTCTGTTCAACTTTTAAAGTATTTCAGTACAGATGCAAGAATAAAATAATGCCAAGACTTTGGATTTGAGAGGTATAGGGTTTTACTGGAAAAAAAAGACCATGGAAAAAATGCATTCTGTAGGAGGCATGCCTCCCTTGTGACTGAACCACATTTCCCCCAAGAGATGCTCACCCAGCTCATGGCTGACAGACATTCCGTCTTCAGGCTCATGCATCCAGCGGAGCACTCAGGTGTCCATCAGTTTCCCAAGCAAAGCAATTCTTTTGCTTTTGGCTCCTAAATGAAATGGGGCTCAAACTATATCTAAGAGCAGATGAATATATAGCCCAATTTACTCCCCAACACTGGAACCTAATATAATCTCTGCCTAGGGAAAGTTTTCTTCCTAGTCTAATAACCAAAATAAATGTTGTCTAGGTTGCAATTCCTGCAACAGTAACAAACATAATGTAAACTAGTGGCCACAGTAATGTTAATGTTATACATCATATTGATGATTTGAATTGATTGTTGATATTATATATCATATAAAATGAAATTGTCTAGTAATGAGATGGAAGGTGAAGAAACACAGGAAGCTTGTGTTCATCTTTTACTAGCTGTTTGGGTGATGGTGAGTGAGCATCGTCAGAAAAAAAAGCATCACCAAAAGAAGCAGAGCACACTGGATGTGAAAATTTAGTGCTGTCAACACTCTCACATTCAAATACTGTCAGATCATACACACAAGTGAGTTTTAGGCTATGGAAAAAGGGAGGTGGTCAAACGAAGGTTAATCTAGAAAATGGTGTGATTACAAATTACAGCTGAAGCAAGCAGTGTCTCACAAGTGTTAAAGCATAATTGTACAACAGCACAGTTAACCTGTGGAACTCCCCACTGAAGAGTACAAGTAGAATTAATGATATCCAAATAGTAATAGCTTCCATAATTTCACAGAAGAACAAACACTGATGAAAATCACAAATACGTTGAAGCACTCGGTAGCCACTAAACAGGATAATGAAGGGATTTCTCTCTTAATATGACAGAACAACGGGCTAGATATTAATATGAGAAAGACTTATCAAGAACTGAACAGAGGCAAATAATTAATGTGACCCTTCTTTCAGCAAGACAGTCTTCTTCTAAATAGCTTTGTAGACTGTACTGATATCGTTTGACTTTGCAGAAAACAGTGGACAAATCTGGGAGCTTTCTTTGTGGTAATGTAGCTATAGTGTAGATATGCTGATGTAAAATTCATTGCAAAGGGGACAGTGTTTTTTGAAGTTAAAATTAAAAATAAAGGCATGTCGTCTTTATAAATTGCATCACTGGACTGCTTGTAAGACAGTCTTGGTTAACTATGAAATGTACAAGTTGTAACAATATCATAGCTAATAAATGCTGGAATAAGTATGGGGAAAAAAAAAAAGGATTTTAATAGCTAAGAAGAATCACATGTATTGTGCAATGACCAGAGGTACTTAAAAAAAATAATTTAAGAAAATATAAGTAAATTTAAGAAAATATAAGTAAAGTAGATTGAGGTTTCCATTTGTATAGTTTTTCCCAGTTTGGATAATGAATTATCCTGCCCCTGTAAATCTACATTAAAAGTTACTGCTGCCTGCAATCACAGCAGTATAACATTCTTTCTTGATTTCTCCTTAGTGAAGCCTAGGAATTTAACTCTTCAGGAGATCGTGCTAGGAATGGTAAGAAGGGTTAATTGGACCCAATCTAATCTGCTGATCTAGAGCAGATTGTTTTAGAAAAATACCTGGTTGCCATTTAAGTACTCCAAACAAAGAAAAATTTGCTGAGATGCTTGACATGAAAAATTAGTGAGGTCCCTTATAGGAAGACATGGGAAGGGCAAGGAACAAAGGCTGAGCTCTGCAGCACAGCCTGATGTTCACATAATAGAAAATAGATGTTTTCATGAGACAGCATGAATATTTCATGATTTTGAAACCAGTTATTTCTCATGGAAGTGGGTTTGTTTGGAAAGAAAAGAAGGGGAAAAAATGTTTCTTGGTTTAGAGCTTTATCACAAAAAGGGGAAGATCACTTATCTGCCCTCCTGTTTTTCCAAAACTGCCAGCAGTGGTGTTCTCTGTGTACATAGCAGTACAGCAATACCAGTTTGTGTCTTTGGATGGCAGCAGCATTCTGATGAGATGATTCAACCTGAAATGCTCTGGTTTATACCAGTTTTGCACTGCTCAGATTCCACTGGCCCTGATGCTGAGCTCAAGGCTAGCACTGTAAACTGAGAGCTGATTCAGTTGACCTTTACTGTGTAATATGGGAGGCATGGCAGGGACATGTAGGCTGTTACATGAGACTAGGTAAGACAAGGAATCAGGTCTTACCAGTCCAGTTATCAGTCCTATTCCCAAAACAAGTGTAGTGATCATCTGCAGCATCAACCAACCAAATGTATTAGAACAAAACGCATCAATAGGTTCTTGTCATCTTCTATGCTTCCTGTGGCGTGAAGGAGGTGTTAATAATAAGATATAAGCAAATAAATAAATAAAAATCCTAAAGTAGTAAATATACTAAAAATATATTTTAAAATATAGAAAATATTACTGAAAATATGTTCTGTACATGTTCTTTTCCTTCCCTTGCTCAAAGAATTGTTTTCTTAGTTTCTCTCCCTGTGATCAAATTATCATATTTCTTCCACTGCCACTTTACTTCTTACCTGGGGTGCTACAGAATCAAAGGTTTAAAAGGGCTCCTCAAAATTAGTTCTGACCTGAATCTGACATGAAAATAATAGCAAGCTTTTAAGATGTTTCAAGCAAACCTTGGAGAGATTTGTCCACTTGTATTTGAAACCCTAGGGGTTACAAGTTAGCTTCAGATCTGATAAAGAGCTCTTTGTAAAATAATCTCTAATAAAATAAGCTTATCCCAGTAACTAGAAAATCTGAAAGTAAAAACTAAGTTTGAAAGACCTGTTTTCTTCATATATATATATATATAATTTAATGTTTAATTGAACCTTTTATGAGAATTACATGATATCAATGGTCCTAACATCTACATTTTTCAGAAGCTATTTTCTGAAGAAAGTATTTCAATGTATCATTTTTATATAGCCAGAGTGTGTTATGTCTCGTTATGGCAGAATGGAGCTTTGCTTTCATACATTTTTAAAAGAGCTTATTGTAAACATAAAGAAGGTACAGTAATATTTGTATTGGCTCTCTAAATCAAAACAAGGTCCATAAAATTAACCCAATTCTCCACAGCCCTTAAATCTCCTCCAGTCTCTGAGCTATAGCATTACCACAGACAAATGTAGGTGTCAAGCCACTTGAGCAATTTCAAGTGAGCAATTTATTTCAGTTAGCTTACTTCTTCTTAACTAAAGAACTGCAAACACTTACTTTATTCCACCATGGCCAAGCAAACACATATCCTGTAATCTCTAAGAGGGCCTATTTTGTTTTCTTGTACCGAAGAATAAAATCATTCAGTTTTCAATTCAGAGTTCAGAATTCCCCCCACTATATTAATATGGATCAAAAAGAAGGTGGTTTATTTATTTATTTATTTATTTATTTATTTTTACCTCCAGCAAATCAGGCTAGCAGTTGAAAGAAAATCTTTTCCTCTGGCTTGGGTTGATGTCTTTTAGAAATGCTGAAACTAACAGCAAGAGGGGTATTATGAAGAAAGGGACAAAAATGCTCTTCTGAATGATGATGAAGTATGATTGGAAAACTTCACACAGAAATAAGTTGGCAACAGACGTTGCTGGTTCCATGATGTAAGTCAACCCTCATTCCCACAACCCAGTGAACAGAGCAAGGACAATAAATGCATTTATACTTCAGACCACTGATGTACAGTAATTTCTCAGTTGCCATGGTGAGGAACAGATAACCTAAGCAGATGAATAAGAGATGTCAGGTAACAACTCTCAAGTGAAAAAGTTGAAAATTGCTAAAAGGATGCTAATGACATTATCAGAAATACATGTGTTCCAGTATTCATTACTGAAACCAGAGCAATTTCATGGGAAATCCTGATCTCTTTCCTGAAAGAAAAAAAAAAAAAAAAAAAAAAAAAAAAAGAAGAAGCTTTATATATATGTATATATTTATCAGACTTTGCAGAAGACACTTTTGTTTGTCATTTGAGCTTTCTTTTCAATGGGACTCGTGGTCTGATCTTTTTGAATGTTGAAATGCAATGCATGTCCATGGATTTTGCAAACTTAAACTGCTCATTAAACTGACATATATATATATATATGTTATATCAAGGTCAAGTCATCAGAAGTTTGGTGCTTTGTCACTACCTGTCTGCAATCCTCTCTTAACAGCTGGTCATTATCTTATACATATACCAAAGGAAAATAGATCTGGCTCTTTTCACAAATGCACATGCTCGTACACATAATTTCAGTTCCCTCTTCACTGAGTTTTGTGGTTTTGCTGTTAATTTTTTGCACGTTTTTTGTTTGCTTGTTTGTTTTCAAAATTTTATGTGAAAGGCCCAACAACTTAAACTGACAAGAAAACAACATAACTCAGTCTGTAGAAAAGAATGTCAAACATGTAAGTGGAACAACCTGAAAAAATAGCTTTTTGAAAATATGTTATTCTCCTTCGGAGAAATCCATAACATTTGCAGCTCCTTTATGCAATGAGGCAATATGTAGTTATATACAGCTTTCAGTTATAATAAGGTTTAGCATGTAATGATATTGAGTATACATTTTTCTACTAGAGAGAAACCTGTGTTAATTTCACAGTATCTGTGCAAAAGCAAGCAAACAAACAACAAAATAATCCCACTTTTGAAAGTTTTCTTTAAAAAATGTTGAATTTATCCACATACATTTAGCAGCATAACCTTCAGAAACAATAATTTAAAAGGTGAGAATCAAGGTGGATAAGGTCTAATGAGAAAATAATATTTCTGCATTACATAAGCATAAATCTGCCCAGTTAAAAGGGGTGGGGGGTGGGGAGGAGGGAGGGCATTAAATTATGTCCTTACATATATGTAACACGCTATAACTTAAACATAGTGAACAACACGCTGATATTAGAAAACACTCCAGGTTACCTGATTTCAGTTTAATTGAAAATAACAGGACTTTTCCTTGCTGAAATCAGCCACAAGAGGGAGAGATGATCACAAAATAAACTCTCATGTTGATTCTACAAATTTGATGTCTCTAAAATAAATGTTGTGATAGATTGAATTATAGGATAATGCTAAAGTTTGGAAAGATTGTCTGTTTGTTTTGTTGTTGCTGTTGTTTTGTTGTTGTTATTGTTTTGTTTCGTTTTTAAATTAAACATTTTGTTTCTGCAATGTAGTAGAGAATTTAAACCAGCACAAAAAGAAGATATTTTACATCATTCTAATTTGCTGTGTCCCTCTAAAACATGACATACTTTTTCTGAAGTCGTGATGATCCACATTCACAGGGTCCAGGATTTAGTTTGATGTCCTGCCAGCAGTGTTGTGGATTATCCTGCAGGACACATAGAAGTATCTTAATTTCTGCTTCTCTGTCTTCCTCTGGCAAATAAAAAAGGGACACTTAAAAAGACTGAGGAAAAAAACTAACTGGCTGCACCTTCGAAAGTAAAAAAGATTTGCTTCTGCTTAAATATATGTATACTTAGGCTCTGTCAGTAGATACACAAGGTTTTATACTTTCTGAGGTGGAAGTCTAGATGATATGTTTCCAGTACAAGAGAGCTTTTTTTTTTCTTTTTTTTTTTTTTCCCAATAAAAATGTAAGAATATAACTGATTTGTTTATATCCTACAGTGAATAGTTAAACATAGTGACACATTATATTTCTCTGCCCTTACCCTCTGAGACATAATTCATATTGTTTCTTGCTGAGTAAGACCTTCACTGGAGCTCAGTGACTGAAAGGGGCAAAAGTAGACCCCTCTAGAGGAATAGGGGTAGTCCTTTACAAAAGCTTAAATGAGCCCAGGACAGTGAGAAAACAGCAGATAGAGACAACAGGGGAATTTGGCAGAGAAGCTTGCTGGGGAAGCCCATGGTTTACGACCAGGCTCACATTATTTGTCCATTTTAAGGCACTTCTATTCACATTTATTAAGTTACATTCCCTGCATCAAGATCCCCACAACATCTCTGTAAATCAATCTAGTCTTTTCATCAGCTTTAGAGGTTACGGGAATCAGGACCAAAATATGGGTGCTCATCGTTATTATTTATTATTAATTCTGCATAGTGATAATACTCAGAAGTCATCCTGTCACAGGCTATGCACAGTGCAAATATATAAAGGGAACACTCTGGTTTACAGAGCTTAGAGGGTTATATTGCACCATGGTAATTTGCAAATTTATGACTTGTTACAGAAACAGTGAACTGTAGAGAGCTATATGGATCTACATGTCAAGAAGAGAAACAAACTTGAATATTCTTACAAACCAGTAAGAGTGGCAGAAATAAGAGTTCTTGTACTAGTGGTTGTAATACCCGTAATACAAGAGATGTGTTTCCAGAGTGTTTGACATTAGACTATTTTGTAAAAATAACATGAATGCCCTCATGTATTATGGATAGTAAAAATATGACTAGATGATCTGATCCTTTTCCCTTTGTTGTTGGTGGTGGTGGTGTGTTTTTGTTTGCTTGTTTGGTTGGTTTGGTTTGGTTTGGTTTTGTTTGGTTTGGTTTTGGTTTGAGGTGGTTAGGTGTGAAACCCAAGGAGACAGGTTTATTGGCAGGGAGCTTCTCCATGAAAGCTGTCTGTAGAAGACTTTCATTTCTGTTTTCATTCCATGCAGAATCCCTTCTGCTTTTTCCCCCTCTTTTTGCTGTAGTCCATTCAGTCACATATTGGTCCAGAAATGTTCTCCTGTCATCCAATATTCATTTTTTGACTACAGTTATTGGTCAGCATGTAGATGTTTGCAGAAGCAGTGGCTTAATGAGACAAACATATCATTTGGGAACAAAACCACCTTTAAGTGCTCCCTTTCCAGCAAATTGTGAAGTACCCCTGCTGTTCAGGCAGAGAAGAGAGGTCTGGTCTCATATCTGCTATTACCTCCAAAACTGGAGGAGCCCCGTGGTTGGAGCCAAGTGTGCTAGCAGAAAGGTTGTTGTCCTGTTTTACTGTGGGTGGCAGAGGCCTGGTAGAGTAAATTCAGATATAGACACAAAATTGTTGTGATTTAGTCTATTGTTCAGCTGTCACCATGAGTAAATTCTGCTTCCTGAAAGAAAAAGATATATATTTTTTTCTTTTCTAATATCCTAATGTAAATACTTGACCCACCACAGGTTCTCATGTCTTGTTTTCTAGTTATAGCAGCCCCATTTTCCAGGGATACTAATGCTTCTTCATATAAGCTGTCTTCATAATTTTCATAATTTTATTATGCATTTTTTTCCTATTGAAATCATTTTAACTGGTGCTTTGCTAAATGATTTGGTTTTGTTATTTTGAAAGCAAACCCTTGAGTAACAATCACGCATGTTGTCAAATTCTTGACTACTGCTCTCTGGCTGTATTTTCATCATCTTCAAACAAACATTCTTTTATCTACAGTTTCCTCACATTCTGCTATACTGCCATCAGGCTAAGCCTTTGTTTCCTTTGCTTTAACATTTATTTCTGTGGTAAGATTTTTCCATAATTGGCAACAAAACTTCAGTAATCATCAGCTCGGAACCTATTTCTCCATCTCCAACCAGTCAAACAATTTTCAGTCTGCTACGGTCTTCCTGTATTTAAATGGACTCAGCTAACAATACATCATGGGAATTGGTATTCTTGTAGAAATCTGAATAACTTCAAATTCCATATGCTTTTATGTCTATTCACTGTAGATATACAGTGAACCTAAGACCTTGAGACATTTCAAATTATACTGATAATTACTATTCAATATCTAATTTTAAATGTCTTTGCATTGTCCATATTAATAATGGAAGAGTTTTGCTGAATCCTGGTGAACCAGGATGCAGTTATTGAGTAAATGTTGTGAAGTGTTTCTTTTCAAAGCCCTATTAAGGTAATCAAATACATTGTCTAGTAGCAAAGTATTTAGGTTCTATCCCAATACAGACGAAGATGCTTGTTTTTCTGTTTTACTGGTGCTGGTTTCTTATATTGAGTTTAAAATTGTTTTACAAAATATTTTGTGGGACATTTCTCAAATATATTTGTTTTCCTAATTGGTATTAATTAGCTTATTTCTCTTCTCAGGCAGACTATATAAAGATAAAGCAAGTAGAAACTAATGTGGTTATTTCAATTACAACTACTTATAAAGCTAAATATTTTTTGTGTGTGTTTGTTACTGTTTACCAATAGGATTATTTAATACGATCAGAAATGAAACATAGATATTTTTTAAATCTGAAAAGACTGCAGACTCTCTTTTGTGTGTATTTATTTTAAGCTACATGTATATTTTATAAATATTGAAGAATTTTATAGCTACAGCAGGAATTTCTGATAATTATTAAATAGAATGAAAAGATTGATTCACTAAAATTGAAATAAAAGTCATCTGCTAACTTTTCCTTTGCTAAAAATAAAGGCAAGAGAGGAAAAAAATATATATATTATTATTTTTTAATGAAGAAAAAGGATTTAGAAAATTCTTCATTTTAATCTATTGAGTCAAATTCTGCAGAAATTTGTACTGCAGTGGAAACGAGGAAGAAAAGTCAAAAGTAGAACGGATTATGTCAACTGTACTCGATGTCTTGCAAAACTTTCTATAATATTGCTGTTTGTATCTGCTATCGTTGATTGTACTTGGGGAATATAAAATTCCATCCTTGACTATGGTCAGGTAGATTCTGCTTTCCCATAAAGATAACTGAAGGGTCATGCTATGTCTACCACAGAGTTTACTCATTGGTCCAAGATATATAGAACTCTGCTTTGATGTTAATTCAGACATTTTTACTTAGACAACATGTAGTTTCCCTGAGGATAAAAATATTAGAAACATATAAAAACAGCATCAAGTTGTAAAATGTCAAATTTCAAGGAACGTGTTTAATTTCCACCAAATTTAAAGGTATAACTCCAAAAAGGCAAAAGAGGGTTAAAGGGCAGCAGGCAAGGAGAAAATGTTTCTGTAGAAGAACAATACTGTCACTGCAAGAAATTAAATAGATGGTGGGAAGTCATGATGCTGTGTAGCCGAGGGGGATACTATAGGTGGATTTTAAATTTCATGTTTAAAATGAAATGTTAGTTCTTAATAACTATGCATGTTCAACTATATTTTTGAGGACCTTTTTTTTTTTTTTTTAATATTTGAGCAATTGTGTGAAATGTATACCATGCTTTGAAATAAAATACCTTTAGGAAGTAAATTTCAGCTTTACTGTTTGCATAATGGTTACTTTAAACATTTTTGTATGCTATAAAAAATCAATCTGTCAAGTGAGAGAAAAAATACAATGTAGGTTATATAAAACAATGAACACAGAGTGAAGAGGAAAGTAAAGATACTGAGATTTTTCCTACAAATTAATATTTAATAAGCTACTTCCATTGATTATGAATGAGTTGCAAAGTTTGCAATTTGCAAACTAACTTTTGTTTTGCAAATTAGGAAAGAAAAAATTAAAGTGTTCATTGTGCAGTGACACAATGACATATAAGAAAAAGTACCTTAATAAGAATAAAAATAACATCTGTATCTTCAGCATAGTAGCTTTTTGCCAAAATACTTATATTCCTGTATTTTCTTTGTTATAGATTATGTACGAGTCTTAAGGAATTTTTTGCTGAAAGAGAAGTATGACTGTAATTGTTGTATCTAGGCCTATTATATTTGTTAAAAGAAATTTGAAAGGCTCACATAATTAGTATTTGTAAATCATGTTGGTATAATCAGAGTACAATTGCAGAATTGCAATGTATAGTTCTTATTATTACTATTATTATTATAATCACATCAACAAACCCATTAAAGGTATGTAATCTTAAATTGTAATTCAATATCAAAGATCCTGACATACAAGAAAATCAATTCAGCTTTTGCTCTTGCCATTTATGATAAGACCAAAAATGGACAATGAAATGACTGGCAAAACATTATGCCTCATGTTGTTATGAAACCCTGTCTCACATTGAGTTGAATAGGGTTCAGCAGGGTCATTCAACTACTCTGCTGACAGAAAAATGGTCTTGGCTCCCCAGTTTAGAAAATAGAGCTTTAATCCCCACCATATTTCGTATACCTTCTTATCAGCCCCATATTTGTCCAATTTTGGAAACAGTTTATGGTATTTTATATTCTATGTCTCGTCATATACAATTTTTTAAGAACACAAAAGTGATTTGTATGTCATATGGCAGAAAGAGAAAAATATATTTTCTTTAGAACTTGGGTCTAACTGCAATTTTCAGTCTTTGATCTTGAAAGAATGAGCTCCTTTAAGAGATTATGTTTTTGGCCAGACTAGACTAAATGCAACAGCATTACTTCTGTACGTCTATGCCTGTGCTCATCAGGAGTTGAAGTCAGTGCAGTCAGATACACACTCGAAGCACAGAATTGATTGGTATCTTAGGTCTCTCCAATATATCCCCCTTCCCAAAAGCAAGATCAGCTATTTGTTTGTCATTTCTGATGGATATTTGTCTAGTTTGTTCTCAAAGACCTTTGATGTTGGATGAACCACGGACATCTAGTGCAATCTGTTTTAATACTTCATGATCTCTCATCTTGAGAAGTTGTACTAAATATCAAAGCACTATCATCCTTGCTGCAGTTTGTCTGCTACTACTTCCCTCCACCAAGGATACTTTAAACTCAAGAGCATTTTCTGCAGAACTGCTGTCTTAGTCAATCATGTTCCATCTGTCTAGTCCATGTAGTCTTTTTTCCCATCACTCTTTATTGAACAGCATCCTGTTTTGTTTGTTTGTTTGTTTGTTTGTTTGTTTTTGCCTCACTTTGACAGCTGAATTCTGATATTCTCCTCCGATATGCTAACTTCTCAGATTTATGTGGTCTATATTTTTAATATGCAGACTCTGTCAGATCCTTGTAGGTCCCTTTCAACTCAGGATAGTCTATGATTCTGGCCTTCAACTGTTTAGACAGTCTGGACTCTGGCTCCTGAAGAAATTCTCTAAAGTAATGTGCATTGTTTTGACTTGCTTGTATTTGACAAATTTGTGATGGAGGCAGATCATCTCATTCCTTTAGGCTTTCAAATATTACTGGTTATATGCTGCATTGTTTTTCCTAAAATTGAAATTAGGGAGGCTGACCTATAATGCTTCAGCTTACTTTTTTTTTATTATTATTTATTTTTTTTTCCCTAATGATTGTTATGGTTCTGGCTGGGATAGATTCAATTTTCTTTATAAAGACTCACATGATGTGTGTTGGGTTTGTGATGGAAATAGTGGTGATAGCCACTGATGTTTCAGTTGTTGCAGAGCAGCACTCACCCAGAACCAAGGACTGTTCAGCTTCCCATGCTGCCCTGCCAGTGAGGAGCTGGGGATGCACAAGGAGCTGGGAGGGGACAGAACAGGACAGCTATATGTACTCATATATATGTAATATATATCCATAAATATCCATAAAAGTTTAAAATCTAATAATGTAAAGATTTATTAGTTAGTGACTTAGACACATTTGAAGAGACTGAGTAGTCTACCCTTTTCTAATCCTTGGATTCTATTCCACCAATGTTCTTATGAAATGTAACAGCTTCGTATCATTTAATCAAATAACTGATTTTTTTTCAGTGAAGTTTTCTTCAAAAAATAGCATTATGTATCCTAACTGTCTGTATCTGTTGATAAATCATTTCCCTCTTTGACAGAAGATTTTTCTTTGGTATAGTTTTTCTCAGCTCAATGTCAATAAAGAAGTGTCTCCTGTTTTTTTGGTCTTTGCTTGTTTCTGTTTTGTTTGCATTCATTACCATGTCATAAAATACTTTTGATTGAAAACATCTTGCCATGGTTTCCTTTTCTGACTTTTTGTTATTGTTGTTGTTTAAGATTACTGATGAGCCAAATGTAGCTTAATTTTTTTTAATTAGTCCTCAATATCTTTTGTGTAAATCTTTATAAAGTTTCTTTAAAGAATTAGCACCTTTTTTTAACAACTTTTCTTTATTTTCTCAGCCTCTCTACAATCATATGTAGAAAGTTTATTAGTCTGACATTATTATGATTATTTTCCTATTATTTGTATTCCTTTTTCTACCTCATGTCCATTTGTAATCTTTCCCAGTAGGTATAAGTGTTTTAAATCTCTTTCTACCACTAAGTTTTTGGATGTGCATAACATTTCATCACCAAAAAACTCTCAGTTACCTTCTTTTTGTAACTCAATGGTGTTCAGCATGAAAATATCTGTATTCTCTCTCCCCTTTAGTCTTTAGCAATAAACTTTCAGCAGTCTTTCTACCTTTCATGTTGTGACCAAAGTAAGTAGAAATAGCGGACTACAATCTTTAAGATGATATCCTTGAATATATAAAGCTAAATTTTGGAAGGATAGACTTCAAATAAGAAAACTCAGATATCCTCTGTAATACAAAAAAAAAAAAAATCATGAACCTCCACCTTTACTAGACAGATCTCTTCTTGTTACCTTACTCTCAGCCCACCAACTTACAATGGCTTTCAGATTTACAAGAAACTAAAGTTTCTCTGTACAGTGCAACATTCTGCAGGCACTGATGTCTCTCCCACACTGGATCATTTTCTCCCCATGTATTCTAGAAGGTGATTCCAATGTGGAATTTCTCTCTGCCCAAGCTCAGCTGTTCTGAGGAAAAAGGAACATTTTCCCTCCTTCCAAAGAGAAAAATCCAACCACCAAATGCAGCGGTGAAGGATAAGGCAAACATTCACAGCCTTTCTTGTAAAAGAGAACATGTAGCAGCATATTCCAAAATAAGGTCAAGCCTGAACCTTGATCCAATACCAGCATTTTAGCAATGATATCAATTTAGTTCCTAACTGTATTATTCCCTCTTGAGATTCATTGTCACTTTTGAGCTGGATAAGGTCATTCACAAAAGTGTCACTGAATTACAGAGAGGTTAGGGTACCTGAAGTCCACCTATTTCAAACTCTCACTTGAAGCTGATCTATCACCAACACTAGACAAGGCCAGCTGTGGTTTTGTCTAGTGGAGTCCCAAAAAACCTCAACAGATGGAAATTCCACATATTCTCTGGAAAACCTGTTTCAGTGCTGCTAGTGAGGATGATTTTCTTCATCTCCAATCTGAAACTCCTAAGTCATACTTCATTGTCCTTTAATGTTGTTTTGACATCTGCCCCCAAACAGGAATGTTTGACTCTGATGTCTTTATAACTGCTTTTCAGGTAGCCGTAGGCTCCTGTACATGTTGGTTATGACTCTGGAATGCTTAACTTTTTGGTCTCTCGCTTCCACTGAATTTAAGACTGATTTCAGCATCAAATCCTGCCCGCTTAAGTGTAGAGTATTATTGTCAGATGATGCCCAAACCAGTTTCTCTGAGTAAAGTGGTAGACCTTTCTTTATTATTGGAGTCACTCACGAGAGTATGGGGCAGATTCTACTTAATGCTGCAGAAAGCAGGTGGGTAAGCTGAGTTAGATATGTGGATGGAAGCCAGGCATGCAGCTTGGTTTCAGGCCAGAGAAAAGATTCTGGTTCATTTTATTTGCTAGTATAGATATAGTTAAAAATGCTTGCTGAATCATCTTTGTTTAACATGCAGGCAGTTGGGAACTAGCATATGTTAAATCAGCTTGAATGGAAAGAAATGATTCCAGACCAAATTCTCACAATCCAGATGTGCTTTGTATGAGATGCTTCTGTCAATCTACTGATATTTAAAGCAAATCAGCCATTAAAACTACTTCAGTATCAATTGCAAAACTTCAGAGTCATTAACTGCTACTACTCTTTGGATGCATGTGTAACAACCATTTAAGACATTTCCCATGTCTGCTTAGATAGACACATTAAAAATAACAAGGCATGACCCAGTGAAACTACTTGGTATATCTTAAGTGATAAAAATAATAATTGAGCAATATGCATCACTGCATTGTGGTCACCCTTTTTAGCTCTGGATGCAAGATTATCCAAAAATATAACTTAACAGTCAGTAATTATCTAGTCACAAAATATCTAGTAACTATCTAGTCACAAAATACTAATGTGATGTTCATTTTCTTCTGTATGTACCAGAGACTGTTATGTCATTGTTATCAGAAAGTCTCATCTTAAGAAAATCAGACATCTGTTTATGGTGAAATGAGTCCCTTTACAGGCAACCTGATACTCCCTGTTAGTGGTTAAATCACTGAAATACACTAATAACTAATAAACACTTAAGGGAAAGGAATTTTATTATTTCTTCTCCACAAAATCAAGTTCCTGTGAAGTTAATAAAGACAAAATTCAAATAAGATGATTGTGTTGCTGGTATAGTCACTTATGCAGCACACACACTTGGACAAGATAATGTAGAATGGAAGTAATAATTTGCTTATTGAGGTTCTGCCTCATTTGTAATTGATGAAGAAAATAATAATGATAATGATAATGATAATGATAAAAATAATAATTAAAAAAAAAAAAAACAGCCTACAAAAACTCTGGTCCTGACAGTACAGAGTTCAGTGAAACCATCTGTTTCAATGTGAAGTTATTTTTCTTATTTTTAAGGAAAAAAATACATAAAATGATAGGCCACATCATACAGTGAAAACAAAACAAAACAAAAACAAAAAACAAAGTTATTTATGGTCATTGTGTAAATTGATTGTGCAATACTGGTAGAATATCACATGATATTACAAAATATATACAGAAAACTAACATCTGCAAGGTCTGTATTTCAGAGATTTCAAAATGCTGTCAAGCAAAAAGTGATACAGTTCAGAAGTACGTATAGAACTTTATCCAGATTGCATGGATCCTTCAGAAGTTAGCGATTTAGACAAACATCAGGTTTGATCTAGCAGAAGCATCTTTCTCCATTTAGAGAGCCTGAATATATGGTTAAACACAAAAATAGATACATAGGAATACAATTTTAGTTTTTGACTCAGTCATCTATCTCCTTGTGATATACTTCACCAAACACCTTTGGGACAAAGGCATGTATACAGTACAGTAACTATTACTTACTCACTAGGAAATATAAGTGAAATGTTTTTGTATTTACAAACTATATAGAAATGCTTCCGTGAAGTAGAAGTAGTTATTGAAATAAAAATATAATTCTATATAAAACATTCTTTTCTCTCTCTCTCTTTTTTTTTTTTTTAACATAATCTTTATCAGTTGCCAGTGCTGTATGTGGAAACATCAAGGTTATTAAGCTTTTTTTTTCTTTTTTTTTTTTTTTAAGAAATTCACTTAATAAATGAAGGAAGAAAAGAGGAGGATGTAATCTCAGTAGAATTGGGGAATATGAGATACATGTAAAAAAATCACATTGCTTAATTTAATTTTCATATTAATACTGTTAAATTGCCATCAACCTGTGTTCGGTCCTGTCATTTGATTTAGGAGTGATTTATTTTGTTAACCTGTTTCTAACTGGAACAGAGAAACAAATAAAGAACTGGTTCTGCCAAAGTGAATGAAAGAGTTTGGATCAATATAGCTATATTGGTTTATAATCAGATGCTAGATTACACTGGTGCAAATTTCCTGTGTAAAGGAGCTTTGTTTATGGATTTGTGGAAGCATGTGTTGCAAGCTGCAATATTTCTCCTGTAGTGATATGGGGTCTTTTAACAAGCTGATTTATGTCTATCTCTTAAGATTTGTGATCTGCCAACATTATCTGAGTAAAGCACCCAGGGCTTTTTAGAGGACCAGGAATTATTAATAATCTTCTAACACTAACACTACTACCCTCACACACATTTGCTTCCACTGAATATAAAGAAAATTCTTTTCATAAGGGTCCACCAACTTTGGGAGTGGATAAATAATTTCCGAAATGTCCCAGTTCTCTCAGAAGTTGTATCATATACTGACCACATTTATTAGTCAACTAATAAACACAATACATAGAGTAGAGATACAGTGCTTGGAGCCCTCCAGATGATTTTAAAGCACAGCACAACTTCAGAGAATGCTTCTATTTTATTATATTTTGCAACTGCTGTGATATTTTTATAACAGAGAAGTGAACTTAACACTCATGAAAGGTGTCAGATTGACAGTACTGGAAATGAGAAATTTTCAGTTTAATTCAGAGAAGAGAGAGTGTGAAGGAAGAGTCAAAAGCAATACTGTCTTTCCAGAGGGATCTGTCTCTGGAGGGAGCACTTCAGTGCTAGGAGTATCTCCCCACCACTGCTTTCAGTGACTACCACAGTGGACTGAATTACTTTGGCTTTTACTGTGATGAGAAGAATGGTCACATACTCTGAGCTTCTATTCTCTCTTCAAAAGTGGCCAATGCTAGAAAACATGCACTTATATTTTGTGAACTTTGTCCAGACTTTTTTATCAATGCTTTACTGATTTGTGGTTGTTCCAATCCACTGAGGCCACTGTCTAAGTCAATGTAATAATACTTATTCCCTCCCTTGAATGACTGTCTTCAGTTGTAGTCTCCCGTCAGAAACAGTGCAAATATCATTTCAAAGACAGACAATAAAATGAGTGGACATTTAGCTACATAAAGGGATATATAAAGCACCCATAGCAGGAAAATAAGTAAGAATGGGAACAAGACAGTATGTAATCAGAAACTTCATAAATTTCAATTTTCAATTAATTCTTCACTCAACAGCTTAAATTACTACCTTTATCTGAGAATATAAATAATATAATAGGCTGTGCTGAAAAGTGATATTTAAGAGTTTTAAGCCTTTATATAGTCTTATACAGATCACAACCAACACTGGAAATGGTAGCAATAATGTGACTTGTACCAAAGCGTATTTTCAATATCCCATGCTATCAGTGGGTCAAAATTTACAGACTTGAGTTGATTAACATTAGGCTGACAATCTGGAAGTTCATACAAGCTATTCCACCTTTCCCATTTATTGATATTGCTGTTTGAACTTGTCCCAGTGAAGTTATTCATGTAAGGTTGAATCTGATTCGGAGAAACAGAACTGTGTGAATGAACTACCCTATATGTCAGGGGTGGAAACCTCCTTCATTCCCATCTCCACCCCCCTCTTCCTCCACCCCCTTCCAATCCTAGGAATCTATCTGATGATATTTTTTTGTTTGTTTTTTTTCATAAGAACATGTATTTCAGGACACAACCATGTGGGCTAGTGATAACTCTGAGATTGAGTTAGGAGCTAGTGTTGACTTGCTGAAAGTTTCTTTTTCTCTGCATCCATACAACATAATGAAATTCTGATCCATTGCTGCAACTTGAGTATTTTTCTCTCATTTCTCTTATATTCTGATTTATACTGATTTACAAAGCTGATCACTCCACAACTTATGTACATTTGAAATTGAAAGACAGAACTATTACTGAAGGGGAAAACTGCATGTTGTATGGTCTCCTTACACATGAAACATGAGTAAATCCAGCCCTGGAGCCAGCAGAGTGCATGGTGGACACCTGTGGGTTGGAGTGTCAGTAAGAGCTAGTGTTTCTGACAAGCATTCATCCCTCAGCTGCACATCATGCAGTCTATTCACTGGGAAGACCCCAACCAAAGTAAGAAGGACTGGTATCAAGAACTACGTATGCAATTATAAGGTGGTTGCTGTCCTTGGCACTGGCTGCCGTTCCCCTTTTGGCACTGTTAAGCAGTGACAACTTCAGTCTGACAGGACAGATGGATGTTCTCTTGCAGATGGAGCTCATGGGTATGCCTGGCTGGAGGAGAAACTTCCCGTGATGCCACGTGTACTGCAATGTAAGCAGGCTGGAAATCAACTGTGAGAAATTGAAAATCACCTGCATTTTTTAGCATATATACAAGCTTTATTTCCAGAAGGTATTATATTGTCTCCCAGATTACATATTTGCACCAGTAAATATGACACCAACAAAAACTTATTCTTTATTAATCCTTCTTTAGAGACACCATAGAAGGCAGTATAGATGGAGAGAGAAATCTCAGTTGCTTAAAAAAAAATAAAAAAATCAATATTCAGTAACTGAATTTAAATAAATAAAACAATATGTAAAGACTCCATCGTGACTAGATCACATATCATTTCTGTGCTTTAATCTGTGTACTGTAGTATTCTTTCTGCTTCTTTATTGTTGTTTTCCCCCTCAGCTGCTCAAATTATACTTGATACTTTTCACATTAAGGCCTCAAAGCATAAATGTAAGATCACAACACCTCCGTTGCACAGGGAAGTATCAGTCATATCAGTTTTATCACAAGGCAAGCTTGTGATAAAACCTTCAAACAAAGTGTCCAAGGTCTGCCAGCAAGTTAAATAAATTCTTATTAAACTAAGAATTATTACTTGCCAAAACACCAACTTATCTCTATCCAACATTCAGAACCAGAAGGTATATGATGATGCTGTTGGTAGAATTGTGCGACCCTAACCTGTAACAATTTTTCAGTAAACTACCAGCAGCACACTAGATTATAGAATCCTACAAAATTTTCCCTTTATATGAAAATATAATGCATACTTTAAAAAAAATAAGGAATTAATAATTTGTACAAGCAATCTGGAATAAAAGTTCTATGCTACTTATTTACGAACAACAACAGTAATTTCACTGTATGTTACCTACTGATTTTTACTAAAATGCCCCTTTCCAATTAGTCAATTTGAAGTATTCTATAGACTCCAAATTCTGCCTAAATTCTATATCATGCTTTAAATGAGATCTGGAGGGCAGGTGTCAGAGAAGAGAATTTAAATAGCCACATGAAAATATATGTGTACCCAGCTGCAAAAGAGGTACAAGATGATATAGGCTGTCTGTATTAGGAACAAATGTGAGTCTGGGGAACAGAGCAGCCCAGGGACCTGATATCATTAACCAGACATCCTTCTACACATGATGACTGTTGCTATTCTTTGTGGTTGGCCTCTCATTGAACAGAATTGTTAAGAAACAGAAAGATTGCAACATTAAATTTGTTGGGAGTAGACAGTAGGACTGTAGTAACAGACAAATACCATTCTTATGCATATGTATATTTTAATACCAAAAAAAAATTATTGCAGAGTTAAGAACTTGCATATGGCAGCATGACCATAAAATGAAAAAAAAAAAAAAAAAGGAAGAAAAAGAAGATGGTGATGTATATTCACAGCATGCATCTCATAATGACATTTTTTTCCTGCTTAGTAAAACCAGTAAAATATGGAGAAAGCATAAACTTAATAATTCTTTTCAGTTCAACTTTATTATTTTTAATTATTATTATTATGGTCAATTACTACTTTGGAGTATATGTTCTTCACCATTTTTATCACAATGTGTTTTGTTTGTTTATTTGCTTTGTATTGTGACCTTGGAATGCTGCAGTTTTATGAAGATGTTAATTACTAAAAAGCAATATTTAAATCACTGCCCCTGTGAATCCAGCTTCCAAATGCAACTCAGTGGAAGCAACTATTCCAACATTACTCAAACAGCAGAAGTTATGATCTTGCAAACATGTCTTAGCATTTCCTCTCAAAGAATAAGGTACCTTGCTGTTTCAATGCTCTGAGTGTCATCTTTGTGTGCAACATGAGGCACAGGTCAACAAAGTCACCTGTTTCCCAAACGCCACACAGAAACAAATGGACCAGATCTGAAACTGATGTCCTTTGTTGTATTTCCTTTAATGAAATATATTTCAGTGGAGCAACACTATTTTTAAGCTATCTGAAGATCATATTTAATCTGCTGATAGAATATATAAAATTTACCTCAATGTTAGTAAAATACAGCCTTTACTAGAGGCCAGAATAAAGTTTACTCATAACCTCTTCTGAATTTTAGAGTCTATAATCTTAAGTAAAGCTAAATACAAGGGTGATTTTTATCTCCAACATTCATTTAATTAAACATGGTTCATAAATTGTCATCATTAATGCTAAATCACCATAAAAAATCTCTGTAACATTAAATTAACCTTTGATTCTACATTTTTCCTTTTATGTCATATTTGATAAATCTTGCAAAGGGATTAATGGCTATGATTTAACTAGATATAAACAGCCATATGCAAAGTATAATAGAAAGTATAATTTCTTGTTTCAGAAAAGAGTCATCCTTGCAAATAAAATGCAGCTGCTAGAGGCATGCTGATTTTAAGTTGTACGCTGAGTTCTTATAGCATTTCTGTGATGTTCAAATAACAAAATGCTGTGACAAATTCTAGTGCAAATTAAACCCAATCTCTCAATGCCTAAGTATGGATCATTTCATCTGACTTTCTGTATCGTTCTGACCTATTCATTCTGTGTTGATCACATTATCTTTCATCACTGATCATTGATGACCCTTGATCATCATTATCGTTCATGATGGAAATTAATCATAATTTTTAAAGTGAAATGCCCCTCTTTTGTCCAACAGCCATTATCTCTTGCTGTGGGTCTGCGTAAGCAAAAGCTTCTCGCTATGTGTTCTGTTCTCTTGACAGTTACTTAATGTATGTATCACCATTATCAATCTTATTTTGATAAACTAGATCATCTAAACTCTTAAATTCTTCATTGTAAGGCACATTCAGTGGATCTCAAAGCAATTTGTTCTTTTTTTTTTTTTTCATCATTACTTTACAACTTCCTTTGTAAGATATAAACTCTAGAACTCCATGCAGTATTCCATCGCTTGTTTCAATAATGCCAGAAGTGGAGGTAATATAATTAGCTGTTTATTAATCCTCTTTGTTGTTAGCCAATTTTTGCCATGAGCTGGCATGTGGAGCCCCTGAGTTTCTTACTTTGCATGTTTGGCTTCTAGACACAGAAGTCTGTTTTTGTCTGTTCCTGGCAGTGTCTAACTCAAATACACCTCACTAAGCAACCAACTCTGATCATTCTGCTGGCTAGCATGCCCCTTATGCATGATCCCATCTTTACTAAGAATTTTTTTCTGCAATGATTTCATTTTCAAGAATTGAAATAAGTATATCCATAATATCGAGCAATGAAATAAGCCCATACACTGATGATTTTCCATTAACAGCCACTTACAACTTTTTGATTAATAAATTCAGAACCCATTTAACATGTGACCTATAGATATTTGTAATATTTTAAAAAATTGCCTCCTCATCTGATACGAGTCAAATGCCATGCTAAAGTCTATTTATATTACATATACACAGCTACTTTTATCAACCAAATTTGTAATCTTATCAAATAATGAAATCTAAACTGTTTGACAAAACCCATTTTCCATAAAAACACATTGATTGGCATGAATTACAGTTCCCTCTTTCTGATGCTCTATTAACGGAAAATCATATTGACTTTTCCATTATATTGTCTGAGTTTGATGTCTGAGTAACTGGCCTATAATTATTAGGACCATTCAGCTTATCCACTATGAATATCGGTGTTACAATAGCACTCTTTCAGAACTCTAGGTTTTCCTAGAATATAAAGTTTTCTTAATAGTGATTACTTATTTCCCAGTCACATACTCACATATTTCTGGATGCTGGTTATGTTGATACTCAAAGTTCAAATGCTTTTCTTTCAGCTACATCATAAAGCTATTAATTATCCTCATGTAATACAGGCATCTCATTCTTTGCAGTGATTATACTAAATACACTAATTTTTCTTTTTATTTATTTATATTTTTTGTATTTTGATTTTGTGTGTCTGATTGCTATCCCCCACCATTGCTGAATCAGGATGGTTCTGTAACCAGGGTTGTCTTTTTTCTTGATAGCAAACTTTATATTTTTGACCAGTTAAATAAATAAATAAATAAATGACTCTTTCCAAATAACTACCTCTTTAATTTATCTCTTTAATTTATACTTATTTTTTTTATTTAATATGGGATCTTCATGATTATGTTTGTGTGTGTATTAATCACAGAATCACAGAATCGTCTAGGTTGGAAGAGACCTCCAAGATCATCTAGTCCAACCTCGGCCCTAACACTAACAAGTCCTACACTAAACCATATCACTAAGAGCTACATCTAAACGTCTTTTAAAGACCTCCAGGGATGGTGACTCAACCACCTCCCTGGGCAGTCCATTCCAATGCCCAACAACACTTTCAGTAAAGAAGTTCTTCCTAACATCCAACCTAAACCTCCCCTGGCGCAACTTTAGCCCATTCCCCCTCGTCCTGTCACCAGGCATGTGGGAGAATAGACCAACCCCCACCTCTCTACAGCCTCCTTTAAGGTACCCATAGAGAGCGATGAGGTCTCCTCTGAGCCTCCTCTTCTCGAGGGTAAACAACCCCAGCTCCCTCAGCCGCTCCTCGTAAGACTTGTTCTCCAGACCCCTCACCAGCTTCGTTGCCCTTCTCTGGACTCTCTCGAGCACCTCCATGTCCTTCCTGTAGCGAGGGGCCCAAAACTGAACACAGTACTCGAGGTGCGGCCTCACCAGAGCCGAGTACAGGGGGACAATCACTTCCTTAGACCTGCTGGCCACACTGCTTCTTATGCAAGCCAGGGTGCTGTTGGCCTTCTTGGCCACCTGAGCACACTGCTGGCTCATATTCAGCTGCCTATCAACCAGTACTCCCAGGTCCTTCTCTGCCAGGCAGCTTTCCAACCACTCTTCTCCCAGCCTGTAGCGCTGCTTGGGGTTGTTGTGCCCCAGGTGCAGGACCCGGCACTTGGTCTTGTTGAACTTCATGCAATTGACCTCAGCCCATCGGTTCAGCCTATACAGATCCTCCTGCAGAGCCTTCCTACCCTCAAGCAGATTGACACATGCACCTAACTTGGTGTAATCTGCAAACTTACTGAGGGTGCACTCGATCCCCTCACCCAGGTCATCGATAAAGATATTAAAGAGGACCGGCCCCAGTACTGAGCCCTGGGGGACTCCACTAGTAACCGGCCTCCAACTGCATTTGGCTCCATTCACCACAACTCTTTGGGCCTGGCCATCCAGCCAGTTTTTAATCCAACAAAGCGTACGCCAGTCCAAGCCACGAGCAGCCAGTTTCATGAGGAGAATGCTGTGGGAAACGGTGTCAAAAGCCTTACTGAAGTCAAGGTAGACCATATCCACAGCCTTCCGCTCATCCACCAAGCGCATCACTTGGTCATAGAAGGAGATCAGGTTCGTCAAGCAGGACCTGCCTTTCATAAACCCATGCTGACTGGGCCTGATCGCCTGGTTGCCCTGCAAGTGCCGCGTGATGACATTCAAGATAATCTGCTCCATGAGCTTCCCTGGCACTGAGGTGAAACTAACAGGCCTATAGTTCCCCGAACCATTCAGTGGTAAATAACATAGTAATCACAAAGTTTTTGTTGGAATATTCTGATTTCTGTTTACTTTTGCTAAGTCTTAAAATTGCTTACCTGGGAATGACATTTTTGTGAACAATTTGAGGTCACTATTTCTTCCTTTCATCGTTGGTCTGTGTTATCTTCCTCATTGGAGAGATTTTATTTATCTATCTATCTATTTATTTATTTATTTATTTATTTAGGGGTAATCAGGCAGTAATAATAGACATCCTGATGTTATCAGACCTAGGAAAGGGATGCTGTATGGCTTGCAAGTGTTTCCGCCATTTCTGTATAATTTTAGTCAGGGAACATGTTCAAATCATGAAAAAATACAGATCTAAAATTTCAACATATTAGATAGCATTTAAACCCAGAAGCTATAAATGTACACTTCAGCTCTAAAAGCTCTTGTAATTGTCTCTTCCTTATCTTGAAAGAAGGATAATTTATCGCATGTTTGTTAAATGGAAATAGTACACTAACATGCAGTTGCTATAACAACAACTGCATCAAAAAACATACCCCAATTTACCCCAGCAAAGTGCTTATTAACCACCTTTTGCTATAGTAGACTTGGGATTATGATTATATTTTAAAATACCTGGAATATGTAGCTATTCAGACCATGCATGTGGATATTCAAGGACAATGTTTCAGCATATGAGAGAAAATAAATAAGACTCTTTCTCCACTCTCCTTCATTGTTTTCTGCAAATATTAGCTTCCTGTTTCACCATTCTCCTGCTTTCATTCCATTAATCCCTTGCCATGTTAGAATCCACTAACAAAACCATCTTTTTAATGGGCTGTTTGAAACTTGGGTTGTTGAACTCATATACCACTTGCTTTAGCTTGTTGTATGGGTTCTCTGTTACAAAGCTTGATTTTCTGTATGGACCTCTGCAAAACTTTGCATTGCTTTCATGACTGCACAGCTGAGCTGCAGGGTCTTGTTCTAGCCAGACTTTCTTCATCATACCATTCTTGCTGCATGCTGTCTCCATCTTGTTGCTGCTGTCTATGTTTTCACCTCTCAGGCTTCTTGTGAACCTTCTTTTCCAACACCTTGGGTCATGGTGGTTTATGGAAGAGAAAGAACAGCTGATTCATGAGAGAATGAAGTTGTTCTGACAAGGTGAAAAGTTTTAACAAGAGGGGGCTATCATGGTTCCCTATTAAACACCTCATGTATTTGCAGTTTAAGGCTTAGCAGCTAGGGTCTTTCTGTTCCTCTGTGCTTCTATTCTAGATGCTTCCCATCTGCCCAGAGAAGCTGTGCATGTCCCATAGCTGGAGATGCTCAAGACCAGGTTGAACAAGCCCCTGGGCAATGTGATCTAGTGGGAGGTAACCCTGCCCATGGCAGGGTGATTGGAACTAGATGGTCTATAAGTTCCCTTCCAGCCCAAGCTGTTCTATGGTTCTATAGCTTATGGCCAACAAGCCATATGATCAAGCTCAGCAGCTGAGTTTGCAATATAGAGTGCCTTCCCTGGAGTGTGGGGAGGCCAAGAGGTTGAGACAAGAAAGTCCTGACAAAATCTGTTTACACTCATTCTGTCATCTTTACCAAATGCCATTCCCAGTGTCCAACCTTGCTTTTCACTTCTTTCTACCTATTCTCCCTTGCATGTCATAATGATTCTTCCCTCTTGCCAGTGTTTTGCTCTTTGGGTCTTTGCAGTTCATCCTCTCACTTTCTACCACTCAGTCTCCTAACTTTCTCTCCAGCATTCTCACTTGAATTTATTTATTTTGCCTTTAAATGCTACAGTTATATTCAGTTTTGTTGGTGTGCTCAGATTACCATTCCCCAAAACAGTAGTCCTCTGATAGAAACAAGCTGTAGTATGCCACTTGGAAAAACAAACAAATGTTACAGACTTTCAAGAGTGAATCTGAGCTGGCTTCAGCTAAATGTTGAAGGCTGAGAGCTACTACATAACTCATATCCTCAGAAAATCTCCACCTACACCCTCCTTATATACAACCCAACTTTTTTTAATATCTTTATTTTGACTTCCCGCAAAGGATACAAAATACATACGTAAGATGTAATAGTGAGCAGTATAACAATTCAAAGCATGATTCAGAGCTGAACAAACAAAAGTTAGAGTTTGTCAGCTTTTATGTATACTTTTTTTTTTTTTTTTTTCTGGAGGAGGATGTAGTCTTAGGATCTGGATTATTATCTACACTCTGTTCCCTTTTCTATGACAATTCAAACAAATGTTTTGGTGTATTTAGTAGAATTAATTTTGCAGTCTCCAGTATCCTTAACGATTAAAATTGTCTTCCTAGGATCAATATCATGTTATAACCTCAAACTTTAAGGACAAAAATTATTTCAGCACAAGATCAAAAATAGGACAATTAACTTTTTTTTTTTTTTTTAATGTAAGGTTGTTATAGGATGATTTAGATGACTCATCAACTTTCACATAGTATTCTAATGCTGCAGAATGGTTAAAATCAGCTTAGCAAGCTTTCCCCTAATTGCTCAGTTCAGGCTGCTGAAAAAGGTGAGTTGTTCAACTTTCAATATAATTATAATATCTCTCTTGCAAAAAAAAAAAAAAAAAAAGCAGACAAAGAGCTTCTATTGCATCGGTATGCATTTAAACATAACAGTAAGGTGAGAAACGGTTAAGATTATTCCCCACAATTCTTTCTGTTAGTAGTGGCACATGTTCTGGTACTTTTGCCCATTAACTGTTTCAATACTAGGAAAGAGCCAAGACCTTTAAGAAGTGGCACAATGCACATTCATATGACTATACTCTCTTTTCCAAATGCCCTATCCCCCAAAATGAATCTCATCCATGATAACTGCTGGCTGGGAAAATCCCTGGACTTTTCTGTTTTTCAGACTGTGCTTAATTACTGGCTGGAAAAGCACTACCTGGCAGAGGCTAAAACTCTGCTGGTGCAGTAGCTCCGCTTAGTTTACATCACTGAAGCATAAACACAGGGACTGTGACTGCCAGGTCTGTGGGTATAGAAACATTCATTTCGAAAACCAGGTATTACATAGACTTTGCTGGAAAAATTGGCAAGTGTCTCATATGTCAGTCAGGTCTTGGTCAGGGATACTACCCTTACTTGGTATCAGTGGGCTTAAAAATATTTAGCATTTTCAGATAATAGGAAACAGACACTCATCCCTCTTCATGTAAGACATTCATCCCTCTTCTTTCTACCCTTGAGGTCTTGTCCTGAGACATACATATATATACCCTTTCCACATAAATATATCCAAAACAGAGGGTGTCATTCTCCCTGCTTAATTTGACTGTTCTTGACAGGTATTTTGAAAAGTTACTTGAATACTTTCATTGTATTGGAAAGAACATATTTTCTGGTTTTGTCAACCAGTTGAGTTTCAGCCAAGCCCATAGTTTTGGTAACTTTTTTTTTTAACAGTTGTGGTAACTGGTAATTTTTCTTAGTTTGCTTTTACATTTCTACATCCTTTCATATTACCATGATTTGACAATATACAATTATTTTATTTGTTTTGTATGCTTATAACCTGCAGGCAGCAGCTTTGCATCTAATAAATGATTCTGCCATAGAGAGACTTGGACAAAGCAGACTTTTCTGGTGATGTTCATTGCCTGTAAAAAAGAATTACACAATGAACAGACATTTATTCCAGATCTAACTGCCTATTCACACAGTTCAACAGACTGTCAAATTAACTGTAATGGTGCCTTCTGGTGACTTTGAATAATACAAGTCTGTGTCTTCTCAGATTTTATTTTTATGTATGTATTTATTTATTTATTTTTCCTGTTTCTATTTATGTGGATGTCTTGGATGTCTGTGTTCAGGTTTTGGTAGTGGGGCAATGGACCCAGTGCAGGACGTAGATAAGACCTTCAGCAAAGCCCATGGAGTGTCTCTGAAAACATTTGAGCTAGAACAGAGAATTCTGTCCAGGCAGAGAATGGGGTGAATAAACGAGAGAAACTACAGAGGGAACGTCAAGAGCAGAGGAGGAGGAGGTGCTCCATGGCATGGGAGCAGGGAGTTTCTGCAGCCCATGACAGATCCACGCTGAAATTCTAAAAAGAACTGCAGCGAGTGGAAAGCCCACACTGGAGCAGGGGATAAGTGTGAGAGTAGGAGTGGCAGAGAGAAACAGCTAGAGGTGTTGTTTTATTCCTTGTCTTTGTTTCTCCTTACCTAAATCTATTTTAATTGGTGATACATTGAACTAATTTTCCCCAAGTTGTCTGTTTTGCCTGTGATGCTAAATGGCAAGCAGTCTTCCTGCATTTACCTTGACTCATAAGCTTTCTTGTCCATATTTTCTCCACCTTGTCCCACTGAGGAGGGGGGAGTCAGCAGAAGGGTGGGTGGCTGGTTGTTTGCCAAGGATAACCCACTCCAACGGGGTTAAGGGATAGCATGGAAGACCAAATGGATGCTTTTTCCCTGATATACAGGTATACATTTAGTCCGTTCCTGTTTAAATTAAAGCTCCTCCAGGTAAGTTTTAAGACTCCCTGAAACTTAAACTCTGACTATTCGAATGAAAAAGCAAGCAGAGAAGTACCTTGCTTAAAGACACATATAGTGGTACACTGTGTACACACCTGACATATGCATGGTGTATATAATATTTTTAAGCATAAGAGAACCTACCTCCATAAAATTTTGAGATGGGAAAGACAATTTTGACTCTGTCATTAATTAAAGATTTTACATCAAATGTAACATAGTCTACACAGACAAAGAAAAGGTTATACATGTATATATATAAATATTCAATAAGAAGGAAGGATACAGCTGCCAAGTGAACAACTAATCCAACCAACCCAGCTGTTCCCTGGATTGTCCCTGTGTGAACAACTTGCCCTCTGGCTTCCAATAATTACATTGCATACAATTGGCAAGTGGTATTTCTTCTTTAACTGAAAGCCAGAGTAATTAATCAGTGCAAAGTCCGGTACATCACATAATCCCTGAGAATATGTGGTTAATAGTACAAGGAAAAACCTTACCTAGTGTATATAATCCAAATGAAAGAACATTATTAGCTTGACAGGATACAAGTTTCAGAAAAACACAAAGGATTTAGGAGCTAAAATTCCTATAGGCTTTAAATAAGATCTAAATTTTAAGTTTAGCTGTGTATTGTTTATAAATCAAATCATGTTTTATCAACCTATATGTTCAGATTAATTGAAACATTTTATGAATTCAATATAATTTCAGGTTGAAAAAAAAATATATATAGTTCCTCAAAGACATTTCCCAATGGAAAAATAATAATCTTTATTCAACTTGGAATACTGTATTATTACTAATGTAACTCATACTTAAAATAACAAAATTCTCCAATAGTTTTGGAGTTATTTATTCTAATCATTTCCTATGTATGTTTACTTTTGTGCAATTGCACTCTCTTTTTTTTGACAAGGAGTTTGAGAAAGCTGGTACTTGGTTGCAAAGTATTTTTTTTCTGTATATTTTATTTCCTTGTCATTTTTTGAAAGAATAATTCCATTATGACCAGATTTGTTTACTCATATATTTATTTATTTAACTTCATACTATTTATCTGAACTATATAGAGTCACAGAAGTGTCCTTTTAATTTTACCTAATGTAAAACATGATAAAAAAAAAAATCTGTTTTGAACTCACTGTACTACTTTTTCACCTTGTAGTGAATTTGTGAAAATGCTTATAAATTTAAAATAAAAATTAAATAGGTGTCTGTTTCTCAATCATATGTAAAAATATTCAGTTGAATTAGAAGTCAGACCTCACTCATTTATTTGGGAAAACATGTTAGTAACTAAATAGTTGGGAACTTTTATTGCAGTGGTCTAAATCAGCATTGCTTCATTAACATTATTGGAGCTCCACTGATTTCAATAGAACAAAGCTGATTAACTGCAAAGACTCCAGCATTTAGTTTCCAAATCCAAAAGAGTGATAGCCTCTTGTAGGAGGAGATAGTTTCCCTGTCTGCTGTAGATATGGAGTCTTATACATACATAAAACATAAAAACACACAGCAGTGTGCCAACAGGTTTTTAATTATTTATCACACCCAGAACATAGAGTGTGATAACATTCCTGAAGTCGCTTTTTCATTTGTTATAGCAGGTTTGCCTAATGAATGTTCAGTATTTGTTTGCTAAGCATGAATGTAAAATGGAGCAAAATAAGATCCTTGTCAAGGACCATCTAAATGGTAATGCCAGTGTTGCAAAAGGTGATAGTCTGTGTCCCTTTTAAACGATTAATTCCTACTTTTCCAGCATAGGCTGCCTGCAAAGCTGGCTGATTTAGCACCTGCTGTTTTGGACTAACTAAGTTTTTTCTAAATGTCTGTATATAATAAAAGGTATATATATTAAAGGTGTGCTTGCAGCTGAGTGTGCATGCAGGGAGGGGGTCTTTTATAATTTAGGGGCTCTGTGGAGATTTTTTCCCTCCCTTTCAGAAAGGTAATACTTGAAGAATACATACATATATATTTATCTATGGTATAGGACTCAGATATCTTGTGTGTGACACTCAGAAAGTTCACGGAGACAAAATTTCTTGACACTGAGTGTGCTGCCACCTGAAATTACAGGTCTTGTCTGGAAATTAGATCCATAAAATTTTTTGTTCAATACAGATACAAAATGAGATCCAAAATCCATGTGTGTCTATTGCCTACTTAGGCTATAAAAGTACATCTAAAAAAGATTTAATATATTAACTAAATTTTAGGTGTCTAAATATAAAAATTACCATATTAAACTCATGTTCAGCTGAAATCCCAGAGTACCCAAGGGTATAACTTTTTGGATGCTCTTTGGCAATCACGCTTCCGATGCTCCTCAGGCATTGATCCCTTAGCTGTTCACTGTTGTGTACACATGTGCCAATGGAAACATTTGTTGGGTAGCCACTGTTAATTGGATATCTGAAATTATGAGAGTTTTTTTTTGTTTGTTTGTTTGTTTTTTCCCTTATAGATATTTGAGATGTGAAATAATCCTTTTTAGGTAGTGATTGTCGATTAAACAAGGGTATCATGAAACTGTATCCTGCCTAACTACAAACACAGCTCCTTATAGGACCATTCCATAGCTTTGTGTTCCCATGAAAACTCTTCTCTCTTTCCCCTTTCCCCTTAGGTCTGTGTATCAGACCTTTTAGCCACCACTTCTACTGAGTCTAGTGTATTTGGGCTTACTGAAAACCTTAATGGAGACCTTGACACTTGTCCCCAGTTTATAGGAAACTAATTGATGATATGGGCAATGAACTTGAGGTATCTGTGTGTCAAAAGAGAAATGTTGCAGTTAGTGCAGGTTAAGATAGGAATTTTAGTAAAGAAAAAAAAAAAAAAGAAAAAAAAAAAGAAATGTAGAGTTGAACCTACATTAAGATCAAAATTACAAAGACTTCCATGACTGAAATTGCTGACCTGAGCAGTACACTTGAGGTCACATGAATGGATCTACTTCTTATGCTAATTTACATGACCAGGTTCTCAAGGGCATCCAGGGACTGGCAGACAGCTGAGCAGCTGAGCACAGACATTTGCTCTCTTCCACCCACACAGTGGAATGGGGGAGAGAATCAGAATATAGGTAAAACTCATGGGTTGAAAGAAAGACAGTTTAATAGGGCAGAAAAGGAAGGAATAATAATAACAGCAACGACAATAATAATAAATAATAACAAATAATATATAAGGCAAGTGATGCACAATGCTTGCCTCTGCTGACTTATGCCTAGCCAGTTCTGTTACTGCTGAGCATGATGCCACATGGCATGGGACATCCCCTTGGCCAGCCTGGGCCAGCTGTCCTGGTTCTGTCCTCTCTCAGCTCCTGGTGCACTCCCAGCCTCTCGCTTCAGGGCAGCACAGGAAGCTGAAGAATCCTTGGCTCTGGGTGAGTGCTGCTCTGCAACAACTGAGACATCAGAGTGCTAGCAGCATTATTCTCATCCTAAATCCAAAACACCGCATCATGCCAGGTACTACAAAGAAAACTAATCCTACCCCAGCCAAAACCAGGACACCCAGTAAAACAAACTGACCCTTTTCCAGGGAAGGAAAGTTGCCTATTTATTCGATATGAGCATCCAAAGTAAAAAGAGAAAATGGTATTGAATGTGAACAAAAATCCTTAATTTACACAAATTCAGTATAATATTGCTTTCTTTGTTAGTCCTTTCTAGTCTGCTTAGTTATTGAAACTAAGTCATTTAATTTAGACTCTAAAGGACTGTTAATTTTGTAATTTCTGGGGTTAAAAGCAGACTGTCAAATGAAACAATGAGGACTTGTGCTAGGGACTTAAGAGCTCTTATTGATCCCTGGTTAAGCACAGAATTATTTTGTGGTAATGATCAAATTGCTTAGGTGTGGTACTTCTCATTTAATATTAACTGTCTAAAAGGTGTTAAATGCAAATTAGGCATCACTGAAGTACCCAACAGAGTAAACAGAGAAAAGGATCCTTTTCCTTTGTAAGGTCTCTGACCAACAACATAATACACCTTCTAGAAGTATTTCTCTAGGACCTAGACATGTGGCTTAGCCCCTAGCCTCAAATGCCAGTTAGGAGAAATGACCTCTTAACTTCAGTGTCATTTTTCAGAGAGTAGTGCCTTTCTAAGTCAAAGGGTACAAACTCCCATCTCTAAACCCACCCTCATGCACCAAAAATGCTGCTTTCCAAACCAACTGTCCTCATGCTTCTTGGTCAGAATTTTATTTTCCCTATGTTCCATCCTTATTTGGTCCTCTGGCCTTTTCCTGTTGTTCAGAGATCTTTCCAGGCTTCCACATTAGGCAAGCTGATGGCTTGAAGTTCACTTAATAAAGATTTGAGCCTGATCTCTATAGGTATGGGACTTAACTTGAAGCTTCCAGTCAGAAGTCCCAACCAGATGTTTTCAAACAAAATCTTTTCACAGTGTGCTGTGAAATTTTCCCAGGAAAATATGCTATAGTTTCAACAGAAAAGATTCTCAACTCTAGGATCAAATTTCTACTGTATGGAAAGACAGATCTCTCGACCTCTGGATAGTATTTTATTTTGGATATAGGGTTCTTAGAGTTTCACTTTGGGTTAAACCTGATTCTAAGTTTTCTTACTGCTTTATTTCCTTGACAAATTCTGAGCTTTCTTTGATTGAAGTTTCACTTCTCCCTGTGCATTTGGAAAGTTCTCCTTCAGTGATCACACTGGGACTACTTTAGTTCTGTATTTCAAAACTAATGTCAAATGTATGTCTTCTCAAGTACAGACAAGGTCACTGAATCCTCTATACAATCACAAGGTGACTGGCACCACTACATTTTTTTTGTCTATAGTAGCTGTTCCCCATTAACTCTATTTTCTATTTAAGACTACTCCTACATTCAGCTTTTTCTCTAGAGGTTAATCTTCATGAAGAATGTTCTAATATTCTGTTTGCTGAAAAGAGTCCATAATGACTTCTTTCTCCTCCCTCTTGTTGAGGATATTCAGACACTGACTGTCAGTATCAAATGAAAAACTCTCAGCAGTAGTGGATCTTGCACTGATGTACAGCCATGCTATTCAAAGCACAAGAGAAAAGAATAGGATCCCAGAAACATCACAATTTTGTCACATTTTGCCATTCTAATATTACTGCTTATCTGTGCTGCTAGTACTGTACTGTGGCTGGCAACATAATTCAGCTGGAGTGGAATGGGATGTTGGCCCCACGGAGCACATGCAAATTGTTGAGAGACTGGCAGCTTTCTTTTGCAGAAAGTACATGCTGAGCATCTCTGGATCTACTAAGATTATGCTGCAGCTATCATTCCTTCCCTGGAAGCTTTTCCATTCCTTGTAACTGCATGTACTACATGTTTTTTTCACTTTTTCAGGACACAAACAATACCGCAAGCAACAGCAGTTCTGAAATTTTCCTCTCTTACCACATTTCGAGTCATGACTTTATTCCTATTTTTGTTTTCTGCTTTTAAATCTGAAAATAGATGATTTATATGTATTTTGAGCATTCTTTTCCTTTCTGTGTTATGTTTCTATGTGATGCAGCCCTTCACTCTACTGTGTTGTTTGCTTTTCCATTTTTGCCTTATGCATTTGTTGGACAGAAAGAACAGATCTTTTTATTATCTACTTCATCATTACTTTTTTTTTTTTTTTCTACAAAAGCAAGATTATCAGTTCCTCATTGCATTTCATGTAATCTACTTTCAGGGGTCTCTAGTGAGGAAGATATCATTGACTCCTAGGTAATCTTTGCCAAATTTTCAAAAATATTACCTTATTATGATCCCTGACACCATGAATAAATAATTTCATTTCTTTTTGCAGCACTCTCTACATATTTGCAGGTTGTTATCAGCTCTTTCTGATGTTATTTTTTCCAGCAAAACAACAGCAAGCTGTTCAGTCTTTCCTCCTAGCATACATTTTCTGAAATTGTGCTTGTTTTCTTCTTGACTCCCTTCAGCTGTTCAATATTTCTTTTGAAATTCAGTGTCCCAAAGTGGATAGCTTTCCTTGTCTTTCTAACTTTTCTCTCTTTGTTCACAGTCTTGGATATGTCCAAATAAGATATGATATTGCAGTAAAATAACCCTGCTGGGGCTACAGCTGAAAAGCTATTGTTAAAGGTCATATATTTTCTGATCTTTACAGTGAAAAGAGTAATCATACACCTTTGAAAGTTTACATTCCTCTATGGTGGTAAAAGATGATTAATTGTTCAGATTTACAGTTATTGTGCAAGAATTTCTTAAAAACTCTCTCATTTGTCTGGGTAGAGCATTTCTTCTTATTACAGCAAATAATAAGGGATTTTGTTTATTTGTTTACTTGTTTAATTAAATTGGAACATAAAACAATGCTCTTCTTGTTTTCTGCACTCAAATTTAACCAAGTCAGAGTGCAGGAACAAGCATTCTGTTTTGGATGAACGTTGTGAATATTGTTGAACAGAACAGCGGGGTTTGTTTGTTTGTTTGTTTATGATGAGTTTGTCTTAGATAATCAATACACTGAGCAGAATTAAGTTCACAGAAGTAGAACTTCTGGCTAAGAGCCCCTCAGTTTCAGTTTGACATTTTTGGTTTAAGGAGACCTATCTTCAATATTTATGATTGTTGTATGCTCAAGGAAGATAATTTCAGTGTTTACTTTTAGCATAAATCTAAGAATAACTTCTTTGGGTGACTGATTCTGGGTAGTTTATGTGTCTTTGATGATAATTGTGAGAAACACTCTGTAGCCAATAACATAGGCTCAGGCGAGGATCTCAGTGAAGTAGTAATTTATTCGTGATTGCAATGGCGGGAGTCCCACAAGTAGGACCGCACCTTCTAGTCACATAGTACAGCTTTTATACTTTCTTTCTCGACGACCGGGACCCTCCCCTGTTTCCCCATTGACTGGGTAATCCAGGTTCACAACCTATCCGATACTTCACAGACAATACATGGCCTTCAGTTGCTGGCCTGTTAAATTTCAAATTTCTTTTGACTTTTTTACTGTTTGAAGTGGTAATGTTTCCTCACTTATCTGATTTGACTTGACACCGTGATTTTCATCTAATTGCTCTAAGGAGTCCGGCTGTCTGCATTTTACAAGGTTTTCTGTTAAGCTTTCTTATCACTGTAAGCATATCTCAATACCACATTCCTTCCCTCTAAACAATGTAACTCTGCAAAAACATTTTTATTCCCACATAATGTATTAGGACTATTACAAATAGAACCACAGAATCACAGAATGTCTTGGGTTGGAAGAGACCTTAAAGAACACCTAGTTCCAACCCCCCTGCCATGAGCAGAGATACCCCCCACTAAATCAGGTTGCTCAAAGTCCCATCCAACCTGTCTTTGAACACTTCCTGGAATGGGGCATCCACAGATTCTCTGGGCAACCTGTTCCAGCCCTTTACCTCTGAGTAAAGAATTTCCTCCTCATATCTAATCTGAATCTACGATCTTTTAGTTTAGAACCATTCTGTCTTGCCCTATCACTCCACCCCCTGACGAAGAGTCCTTCCCCAACTTTCCTGTAGTCCCCCTTTAGGTATTGGAAGACCTCTATAAGGTCTTCCTGGAGCCTTCTCTTCTCCAGGATGACCAGCCCCAGATCCCTCACCCTGTTGTGAGAAACACTCCGTAGCCAATAACTTAGGCTCAGGCGAGGATCTCAGTGAAGTAGTAATTTATTCGCGATTGCAATGGCGGGCGCCCCACAAGCAGGAGAGCGCACCTACTAGTTCCAAAACACAGTTTATATACTTTTTGATGACAGGACCCTCCCCTGTTTCCCCACTGGAGTGGGTAATCCAGGTTCACAATCTACCTGATGCTTCACAGACAATGCCTGGCCTTCAGTTGCCGGCCTGCTTTTGAGATGGTAATGTTTTCTCCCCTTATCTGGCTTGACTTAACATAGTGATTTTCACCTGATTGCTCTAAGGAGTCTGGTTGTCTGCATTTTAGGAGGTCACCTGCTGAGCTTTCTTATCACTGTAAGCATATCTCAATACCACATTCCTTCCTTCTATACAATGTAACACTGCAAAAACAACATTTCTATTCCCACAATTCCCCCCTTTTCTCTTTTTATAATTTGTTGATTTTTGCAAAATTTTTCTCTAAGATGTAATCTGGTAGATGTCTTCCTCTTCTTCACTTTCTTTGCTTTCCATTTCCTCTAATATCATCATCTTATCTGAGTAGGGTGGTGGATCCATGGTCATTTGTTTCAAAAGTGCAGTTTCAATTAACCGCTGGACAAGTCCCCTTACACAGGGGATAATGCAACAACCAATGGCTGTCAAAACTCCTGCTACTACAATCAAGGATGTAAATATGGACACTACCATCCCTTTCCATTTACCAAACCAAGATTTCAACCATCCTGTGATGGAAGTGTCTGCTCCTGAGTTTTCTGCCAATTCATTGGCAAGGGTGGTAAGCCCTTGCAATGCTCTAGTTACTGTGCCATCCAGGGCAGTATTGTTAGGGATAAAAGTACAAAAACGGTTGCCCAGCATCACGCACACACCACCTTTCTCCGCAAGAATCATATCTAATGTTATTCTGTTTTCCCAAGCCATTTTGCTGGTGGCATCTAGTTGTTCAGCGATTCCTCTTATCGCATCTCTTGTATAGTTTATGAATCTCTGCTGATTATAATAGATATAATTAATCCAATCCACATTTTTATTAATTGTTACCCACCAGAACAGTGACTCAAACCCTGCAGCAATTTGATTCCTGGCTTTATGTTCATCAGGAACTCCTCTAGGCACCCCAATAGAATCTATGTACACTCTATCATCAAATGATACTCCTAAGCTTCTTTTACTTCTTCTGGGTATTTGTGATGTTTCTCTTTCAAATGCCAGGGTGAAGGGTATAGCTAATTGAACAAGTGCACAAGTGCCTCCCCAGTTAGATGGCAGGATGGACCGTAAGATCTTCCCTCCACAGTACCACCAGAGATCTGCCCTGGGGATCTAAAGTCTTGAATAGTTTCCCATCAAGTCCTCAGTAGCATTCAAGGTCCTCGTGCACAAGGCAAATTCTCCCAGATGCTGGGTAGCACTCACACCCTGCCGTGAGAGGCAAGCTGTATGGTTACCTATAGCTGTGGAGAATGCAGGGGGAACCCTGATATTGCTATCATGCGAGGAAGGGAATAGCAAAGAGAGAGACTTACAGGCCTCATTTCCCCAGGCAGTCTTTTCTTGGTACAATGCAATCATACATCGCATTCCCTGGGAATCCTTGGTCCACCCCAATGGGCAGGGCACTATCTGGGCAATCGGTCATCCCGAGGCACAAGCATAGCAATTGCTATGGTTGAGACTCTGGACAGTATATTTGACCCATGCTATCCAGGCATTCAAATCCCCATACCCTGTTTCAATCTCAAATGTTTGAACTGCTGCATTTCAAAGAAGGCCTCCTGTTTTCTCTCCTGTTTTCTCCTTGAGTTTCTCCCTTTCTCTGATGGAAATAGAGGATCGTTTCCATACAGCTATTCTCAATCTGGCTGTTGGGTCTCTACCAGTTATTTGTTCTCTCTGCTCAATTGTCGTTGGGCATTTAAATCTCCACAAGCTAACATCTCACAAGCATCAAACATGACAGATCAATCACTAAAAACAAAATTAATAATTGATTTTTCCCTGTCATTATTTTTAAACCTTAGGTTTCCAAATAATTATCAATACAAAGAATAAGATATACACTACTACCATAACAAACCCCCCTTGGGAACACTTCAATTCACTATAGGCCAGTCCTTTCTCTCAATCACAAGTCACACTCATTAGTTACCTGTGAAAATAAAAGGTTAGTTTACAATTGCAAGCTCTTATCCCGCTCAGAGTCCACTATGAGATTTTTCTCTTCGATTTCAGCTTCCAACAAGTCTTCTGTAGGAACAGCTTCCCAGGTACTAGGGTCGATGGATGCCTTCACTCGAGTATAGTGAGTCCAACCTTTTTCCGCAGTTCCTATGGCTGTTTCAGTGGTTAGTAGTACTTGGAAGTGTCCTTCCCATTCGGGCCGGAGTTGATCCTTTCCAGGTCTGAATCAGGACCCAATTTCCCACGGGTCCTGAGAAATGACAAAGAAGAGGACAACCCCAGAATACAGTTCTTAAGAAAACTCTCTTGTTTGGATTGTGGTATCTCATCCCTTCTGCCCAGATAGGGTAATCCGAACAGCATCTCATACGGTGAAATTCCTATATCATTTCTTGGTGCTGTTTGAACCTGTAGGAGTGCTAAAAGTAAACATTTTACCCAAGGAAGTTGGGTTTTTAACACTAATTTAGTTAATTGCTTCTTTAACGTCTGATTCATTCGCTTTGCCTTCCCAGAAGAGGAGGGGTGCCAGGGGGTGTGAAAAGCCCACTCAATCTCTAAGGCCTGCATTAACCCTTGCAGTAGTTGTGAAGTGAAATGACTTCCTTGATCTGAATCAATGTTTTCAGCTATCCCATATCTAGGGACTATTTGCTCCGGTGATACCTTAGCCACCGTGTTTGCAGTGGCAGATACAGAGGGGAAAGCTTACACCCATCCAGTCACGTGGTCAATTAGGACAAACAAGTACTTAAATCTCCCTCCTTTACGCAACTCAGTAAAGTCTACCTGTATACTTTGTAAAGGTCGAATCCCTGGCTCCCGTCCCCCTCTAGGTTAGTTTCAAATGACCTTTTTATTTGCCTTTTGACATATGGTACATCCTCTGCATATTTGCTTCACTGAAGTGTATATTCCTACACAGACATACTTTCTTAGCACAACATCACACATTGCTTGCATCTCCCAATGACTCTCTTGATGTAAAACATCATATTTGCCTCATTGGTGCTTTATTCAGCATTTCTCTCCCATCAGGGAGTATCCATTTTCCCTCAGGCTTTGTGGCTCCTGATTCCTTAAAGAAATCTCTCTTAAAAACTTTTTAGTTCTTTCTTAGTTTTCAACAATTCCCTGAATCCTCTCTGGATTTATTCTCAGTTTTCCCTCAGACATTAGATGCCTTAAATACCTGACTTCTCTTTCTACGTATTGTAAATTTATTTTTCAATACTCCCAAGCCCTGCTTTCCCAGAAAGTTGAATAGCTTGTTAGTAGCTTCCTTCACAACTGTTTTCTCCTGTCCTGACAATAAACAATCATACACATTTTGTAATAGAAATTCCTCCTTGGGAGGTTGGAATTGCTCCAAAATCTGTTCTAGAACTTGCCCAAATTAATCGGAGGCCCTGTAAACCCCTGAGGTACAACTGTCCATATGTATTGTTGCTTCCGTCCCCACTTCAGAGTCTTTCCAGTCAGAGGTGAATATATCTTTGCTCTCAGGGCCTGAGAACACTCCATTAATACCACTGTTATTCCAGTCTACCAATTTACTATTTGAATGCCCAATTTCATCATCAAATCCCTTCCCAACAAGTTAGTCCCTGCCTTGGGTACATACAATAATTGCCCAGAGATCATTTTATCCCCTAGTCTCAGCTTGGTATCCCACAAAGGTGGCATTGTTATCCCAGCCCCTTCTACCCCCATCACTTTTTAGGGTTTCATTAGTTAATTTAATCCCTGATACTTTACAGGCCAGTAATGACCTAGCTGCCCCTGTGTATTGTGTTTGATGGCAAGGTTCGGGAGGGGGTGGCAGCCCCCACGAGGAGAATCCAGAAACCACCCCGTGGCAGATAAGGGACAATTTCGTCCGGCCCCAGAGGGGCCCACCGCTGCCCAGAGCCAAGCCATGAGCAACACAGTCCGTGCCTCTGTGAGAGCACATCCACGAAAACGAACAAAAACCTGCTGCTCAACAGCAGCTGGGAGAGCGAGGAGTGAGAAACCTCCCCGCAGACACCAAAGTCAGCACAGAAGGAGGGGGTGGAGGCGCTCCAGGCGCCGGAGCCGAAGCCCCCTGTGGCCTGTGGAGAGGCCCCTGGTGGAGCAGGCTGCCCCCCCTGCCCCCCCTTCTCGATACTTGGGAACCTGACCAAACACCACAGCAAATATACCAAAACTTCTAGACTGTTACTTAGATAATGCCTACATCCTCTTTCCCTGCTCATTCAACTTTCCCAACTCATTCAAAAAAACAGCTCTGTCAAACATTACATACCACACCTTTAACACCTTTAATAACCCTTTTTAACACTTCTTCCTATCTTTCTCCAGCCTGTACTTTCTCCAAAGTCTCAGTCATTAGCCAACTTAATTCCATACCTTTCTCCCTCATCCCATTTTCCTTCTCTCCTCCTTCTTCCACTCCGGATATTCCTACCTGAAGTGGCCAGCCTGCCCACACTTAAAACATCCTATCAAAGCCTGTCCCTGCTAAGATTCAGGCCACAACACGGGTAGCTTTCCTTGCCTGCCATTCCTTCATCTCTCTTCCCCTCTTTTCCATCCTGGCCCTGACTCCCCCTGAAGATTTTCTTCCTCTTTCTCCAACCCTCTGCCTGACTACCTGCTACACTGTCAATACCATTAGTTTCACTCTCTGCTTTTCCTTCTCATCTCCCCTCCTGACACACACGTTCAGGGCCTCCCACAGGAGGGCCCCCCAGTGACTGTTCACTACATCCCCCCCCACCTTCTGGAGCATTTTCTGTGCATCTTGCCAGGCTTCAATCACAAAATGAACTTTCAAGAGCCCTTGGGATACCGGGTCCTCAGGATTCATCCCCAAGTACTTTCTCATTCTGACCCCAAGTCTCTCATATGATTTCTGTGTTGCACACTATTATTCTTCCAGCCAGGATCGGCAAGTGGTTATTTCTGCCCTGCCAGTATTACCCCTGGTCCTGGAGGATGAGTTCTTTCCCATTTTTGTATAGCAGCTCTCCTCCTGATCATTCCCATTTCTTTCCCTGTAAACAACATATTTATATACATAATTCCCCCCCCCCAAGAGTATAAGTTTGGTCCTAGGAAACTCCTAACCTCTCTGCTGGTAAGGAGGGGGGGAAGTTCACTTAAGAGGATACACAGTTAGTGCTAGTACTGTTAGTATCAGGGAAGGCAAAATTATCAGTACCTCTTCTACCTTGTTCTAATTCTTGCCAGAGCCTAGAGTACGCTCTTCTCTAGGGACAGTGTTAATTGCAGTCCCTGTCTCCTTTCCTGGAGCGACTGCTGCTGCCACCGGTGCAATATTAGGATTATAGGGAGCATAACTTGGCTCCTCCTCAAAAAAAAAAGGAATCTTATTGTTTACACATAAATTTCAAGCCTGAATTTTCATCAGGCCCGTATTTTGGCCAAAATACTGCTGTTTCCTTAATTGGTTCTTTTGTCCAGACTAATACACAATATTTAACCTTTTTTTTTTTTTTTTTTTTTTTTTACCATCTCCTCCAATTTTGAGATTATTTTTCCAATTTCTTATAATTCTTCAGGAAGAACTTTCGGTAGGCACTCCCCCAGGGATATCTCCCTGTCCCCTGGAACTCATATTTCCCATTTTTCCTATTCTGGAAAATGGGGGTGTACTGCCAAGCACTTCCCCATGCAAGGGCTACCGCACACCTATGAGTTTACCAGATTCCCTGGTGTACTTCCGAGCACTTCCCCGTGCAAGGATTACTGTACACCAAATTTCCCTGGTGTACTGCCAAGCACTTTCCCGTGCGAGGCTTACCGCACACCAAATTTCCCTGGTGTATTGCCCAGCACTTCCCTGTGCAAGGGCTTACCATACACCAAATTTCCCGAGACTCTTCCTTTCTCTCCCTTATCTCCCGCTTCGTCCGTCTCCGGCCGCGCCCCTCGCGGAGCTACGGAACCGCGGATCAGGACTCCACACTCGCTTCGTATAAAAGTACGTCTCAATCACACGTCACACATCACACAGAGTCTCACCCGACCCCCAAGGCAATACTTAATATTTCTTACCTTGGTCTGTGCACAGAGTTACCGGATCAATTCTTAAAACCCGGAGTGCCTACCTTCTTCCTTTCCCCACTACTTCACGGATCCTGCCTCTTTAATCAGTCTCGGGCCCTCTGTCAGCTCTCCGCAGAACCGCCACCGTCGATGCACAGGACCGCTGAAATCAGCGGGGCATGCCTTCCTGCTGCTGCGGCGGTGGGGCTCCCCGGTAGGTGACTGGATCCCGGACGAGCCCCCGAATTGTGAGAAACACTCCGTAGCCAATAACTTAGGCTCAGGCGAGGATCTCAGTGAAGTAGTAATTTATTCGCGATTGCAATGGCGGGCGCCCCACAAGCAGGAGAGCGCACCTACTAGTTCCAAAACACAGTTTATATACTTTTTGATGACAGGACCCTCCCCTGTTTCCCCACTGGAGTGGGTAATCCAGGTTCACAATCTACCTGATGCTTCACAGACAATGCCTGGCCTTCAGTTGCCGGCCTGCTTTTGAGATGGTAATGTTTTCTCCCCTTATCTGGCTTGACTTAACATAGTGATTTTCACCTGATTGCTCTAAGGAGTCTGGTTGTCTGCATTTTAGGAGGTCACCTGCTGAGCTTTCTTATCACTGTAAGCATATCTCAATACCACATTCCTTCCTTCTATACAATGTAACACTGCAAAAACATTTCTATTCCCACACTGTCTTCATAGAAGAGGTGCTCCAGCACTCTGAGCATCCCCGTGGTCCTCCTCAGGACTCATTCTACTAGGATAGTTCTGGAGAAACTCAACACGCTGCTGTAAAAGTATGTGGTGGAGAAGAGGTATAAGACAAGAAAGGATTTGGGAGAAACAAAAGGATTTGCAGTCTCTAGTTAAAGGAAGGAGTGGGGATGGAAACAGGAGTGACAGTGATGTGTGATTTTGAGCCATATATTAAGCATTTTAGGGCCATTAAAATGTATCTCTCACTGTAAACATGATTAATTTCAACTTTTGATTGAAACATCATTTTGCAAATTCCTCCTTCTTTGAAGACATCTAATTTCTCTGGTCCATCTTTTTCCCCACAGTAACAAATTCAGTCTGGCTTTGGATAGTACTTCACCTCAGAAAGGGGTCTGAGTCCTCCTGTTTTCTCCAGTTACTGGCTCACAGACAGAGGAGAAAATCGACTCCTTTGGACTGAAACTCATGCGTCAAGGATCCCACATTTAGCTTGGGGCAGTTAAGAGGGTGCATGCAAAGGCATATATCATAGGAACAGAAGCATTGATGCTTCTGAGGCAGCAATAATAGTAACAGCTCAGGTGACTGAAGCAGTTCACACATTTAAAAGCAGCTGTTTCAGACTAAATTCATCTCCATGCAGTTTTCTCATTCAGTTGAGAACATTTCCTGGAGACGAATTGGCCACTTCACACTTCTGTGAACCTCCTAAACTGCAGATGGATGTGGAGAGCCCTTTGCTTTCATCCTTCCATTTAGAAGTCCTTTTTTTCAATACTGGCAATGTTACTGTGGCAATAGCAGTGTTTTGTGATTAATTTTATATAGTACTATACTGGAGAACCAGACTTCCTATAGTGAGGCTGAAGAAGAATCGCTGTCTCCCAGTAATCTCTTGAGCTATTTTGCAGTCTGGATGACTAACAGGATTGTGTTAAAACTTGTTTCTTTTGGTAGGAATGCAAACAGAATTAAGACTTTAGGATCCTGAAGCAAAATCCTCCCCAAAGTGAAAGTTATATACAGCACAGTATATACATACTTATTTTTTGTATGTGTATACATATGAGAATGTGTTCGTACATAAATATTCATAAATAGGCTCTTAATATGTGTTCTGGTACCTATAAAAATAGTTAATAAACCCTAACATTTTTACTCTTTTTAATACCCAAGTGGATCTGGCTGCCTCTTTCTCACCACAACCCAATTTGTACAGTCCTTCAGGGATTGAGTTTGAAAATTTATCTGAAAAAAGCATTTTGGCTAATGGCTAACTGTGGTGTAAGGACCACACAGACACCAGGGTACTTTTAGGAGCAGTAACTGCTACTTCTTTATTGATGACATAACTTCATTATATCGTGTTGCCTCTCATACTGAGGACAGGCTCCCTTCTTATACTATTCGCCCCACAGCCGTACTTTTCCACTAACTATTCATTGGTCAGCAACTTTGCCAGGCAACCACAAACCCCCAGCAACTTCCATGCCCATGGCCACATTCCCACAGCTAACAATACCAAGGAGGAATAATTAAGTCTATCCAGTCAGTTCTGCTGTGGTCCAGGTAGTTCAATATGACATGTCAATTCAACATATTTCAACTGTACCTTTTTCATGTCTTTGAGGGAAAATACAAAGAAAAACATCATCAGAGAATGATTGTACCTGTGTTGCTAAACTCTGGTCTATACTTAATTTCTGGAAAATATACTACTGGGAACAGTGCAGAATTAAGAAACAACAACAACAACAAAACCCAGCAAACTGTGTACAATAAATTGTTTTGATAAGGTGAAAGAAATACAGAATCAAAGAATCATCTAGGTTGGAACAGACCTCCAAGATCACCTAGTCCAACCTCTGACCTGACACTAACAAGTCCTCCACTAAACCATATCGCTCTGGTACTAATAGTACTGCTGAGCATGCATGTACAGGAAGTATCAACTTCATCAAATCATACAGCAATGGGAAAAACTTTTTGTGAATGAGCTGATGGTGTAAGAACAGCCAAGAGATGAGAAAACTTAAATATACCTGGTTTATATCTGCTGTGTCATGGCCTAAGTTAAAAAACCAACCCCAGGAATGCAGAAGCTGGGGCATTGTTTACCTGAGGCCTTTTTTACCTGAGAAACACTATTAACTTATATTTTAACAGCAGGTGTAATTGGTTTTAATTATTTAAAGTAGTGTAAACTGGCCACAGGGAAAGTAATCACTTGAGCCAGAAGGAGTATTAAATGAAAGAATGCTTCAATTAAAATGTGTTGTAGTATATATATTGCTTGTAGTATATGCAGTATATATGTCATTTTGTATACTTAGTATATGTAATATGTATATCATTGTATCACGGGCTACTTCTGGTAACTGCATTTTCCAAATCAAGTCATTTAGCAGCATTCAGAAAATAACCTGCTTACTCCAGAAAATCAATCAATCAATCAATCAATCATCAAAACCTTCGTATACGGAAGCAGCATGAGAAGAGATTCAATTTTAATTTACTTCTTAAAAAATGAATTTTATTCAGGGAATGTTACTTAAGGGATCCAGTAGCTTATTCAAACTGGTGCAGGAAATGGTACAATATGAAATCATTCACTAACGACATCTCGCAAGAGAGAACTTAAAGTTCTGGTAACTTTTGTTGACTAAGGAGGTGTTGTGTTTTTCTGTTTGTTTATTTGTTTACTGTTAGACATTGTTTGATGCATTTCTTTGAAAAATGATGTAAAGTGATCAGCATGTGGGAAACTCAGTTGTCCTACACCTTTAATAAAAAAGAAGAGTCACACAAACTACATTTCCCAGAGTGCATTTCTCTATCTTTCATGTGTGGTTAGGCCCTTCATTCTTTCTCTTCTCTCAACTCAGAAATACAGCACTCTTGCCCTTACCTTCATCCCTAGGCTGTTTATGTGAAATGACCGTTCTTTGCTCCTTCCAGCCTTTGCATACATATGCAACGAAGAGAAGGGTGAATCACTTAGAAAGATGACACATTTTAGAGAAGTAGCATTGTTTGGTAGATATGATTTCAGGCTACACAGATTTTTTTTTATATATATATTTTTTTTACTAAATGCTCGAGAAAAGCATGTTTGCCCAAATATTTGCCTGTCTGCCCACCTTTTCTTTCACATCTCTCTAAAATCTATGCATCTTTAACATATTGAAAACACCTATTTGCCAACCTTTCACTGACATTATCCTCACTTGTCACAGCACTGTATTACACCAAAATCAGCAGAGTTGATGCTCTTAACTGTGGCTGAAATGTGGTCCTTTCCATTCTCTCCTCCTGTGAGTCATTAAAATATGAGTCAAATCTTGTTCAGGTTTATACCCTATACAGAGGCTCAGAGACCTTGATTTTGTGGTAACCATTTAATGCACAGTGGCATTGAGAACTGTCTCCCTCCTCAAGAGAGAAGTATCCCACTGCTGATGTGAATGCCATCACATCAGTGGTCTCTGATTTTTGTTGTCAGTGATGGTGCAAGGGCAATTTCAGCTTCCCTCTGCATTTCCACTTAGGGGTGTAAAACAGCACTCTCAGGCTGAAAATTGTTAACTAATTTATTTCTTTAGAAAAGCAGAAAATAAATGAAATAAAATAAAATAAAAAATAAAATAAAATAAAACAAAATAATTAAAATAAAATAAAATAAAATAAAATAAAATAAATAAAATGCAGGAACAATGCACATTTTGAACTAGACTAATATTTTTACTTAGATTTGGCTACTGACTACAAGTCAGTGCTAATCTGTGGGTCATGTTTCTGCACCTCTTCCCATCTCATTTGTTGGTGGAAGTAGTCCTCTATTGCTGTGTGCTTTGTCTGCACTCCCACCCAAAGTAATAATAAACCTCTACTTGTTTCCTCCTTTCCTTTCTACTTGACTATTGGAAAGGCAAAGCAATGGAGAATCACAGCTTCTCAGAGCCTGACCTCTCAGCCAGCTTTAAGGGAGATGAAGAAGGACACTTAGCAAGATCAGCAAAGGTGACGGTATGTCTCAGTGTGTATGAGGGAGAAGAAATACCCTATACCTTCCTTATTCCTGGATTTTCACTAGTTTTAACTCCCACTTCACTACCTTGCCTAGACTCTTAGGTTGACTCTTGTGTGATGAAAATTTTTATGAGTGTTTCTCAGACTCGGACTCTGCAGACTCATTATGGTTGGAAGCTTGACTGTCCTTGAAAGACACAGCAGATTTTTATAAAGTACTTCTTCATATTCATGGAAGAATACATAATTTAATTTCTTGGTTCTAATATATATATGTGTATATGTATATATTCATTTGTACACATGTACATATACAAATATATACATATATATTTTTTTTTTTTTGTCCGTGATCCATGAATCCTTGAGGTCTACTTCTAAGAGTTGCTCAAAAGATAGCAAGAACAGACAGCTTCTGTCAAGAAGCCATTCACTATCAAGGGGCCTGTACCTCCTTAGGAATATGTAGAGGTTCAACAAACCCTCACAAAAAGTTGATAGCCACTTCTCAAATATATTAGTTTCTAGCCAATATAGATGAATTACATGACATTAAAAAAAAAAAAAAAAAAAAAAGTGACTGTTTTTCAGGTTACTCACTAGTAAGTAGCAAAGTAATCCCGTGGATCATAGAACATTTGCCTATGACGCAAGTGCTTCATTTGAGAGGTTCCCTTTGGTTTCAGTAAGTGCAGAATAAAACTCTTTTCTCTTTAAAAAAATGTATCTCTTATTTATCTTATTTGGCAAGTTTCACTTAAGAGTTCGTATTTGGTTTTGACCAGAACTGCTCTCTAATTTAATTCCTTGACCTTGAGGCTTGAGTACCAATATACAATTCAAATTTTAACATTCACAAGGCATAGCGTAATGAAAACAGAGTTCTTAGGAATAATTTTCTGATTTTGATTACATTAAGTAAACAGCTGACCAATCATACCCTTCTGCAGCATTTGTTCCATAGATACATGTATAAACCTAACAGAACTTATAAAATGACAGGAAGCTTCCAAAGGGTTGTTTAGAAACCAAAAATCGAATTCATACATTGCAAGGAATCAATCAGTGAAGCATTGCTTTGGTTCCAAAGGAGACTCTGAATAAGGGCTATGCTATGAAATTATTCCTGCCACCAGATGCTGTTTGTCTGCTTCTCTGCTCTAATTGCTATCAATAATTAAACACAGGTCTCTGATTCATATGCACAGAGGCAGAGATTCTTAAATTAAACATTTTAAAGTCATTATAGTACATTTTATATGTTCAGCTAAACACTGCACTCAGGCTGATTATGATTAAATATACTGATACTAAATTACATATTGATTCCATAAATATCAATGGATACCCAGAACAAATAAGAAGATTCCTGGTAAGTAGAGCGAACATTTTAATTTCAGATGACTAACAGAAACTAGCTTATATTTATTTATATATGTTACATTATGTTGCTGGCACATTGTGCAAAGAGACAGCATCTCCCAGTTGACTTGCAGAAAACACAAAATAATTTCCATCCGTTTGGAAAATAACAAAGACAATGTTTTATACCCAAGTTTGTGTGACAACCACTTGAAAAGCCAAGTCTGAATTCAAGTGAAGCTTTCAGTTGTTAATCAGTCTGTGACAGACATGATCTTTTCCAAAACTATACCCCAAGGTGATCCTCACTCTCCTTAATAAAATATAGCCTGTGGTATGTCTGGGAAAATAAAACTAAAAAAAAAAATAATAATAATAATAAAAACATTCCTTTGAAAATGCCCACCCTTACCCCTTGGCAGGTTCTACAATCTGATGACATATTTTGCTTATGATGATTGCTGTTAGTCATACTACTGTCCTGCCCAAATGTTTGGCAGACTTTCAAGCAGAGGTATGATGATGAGCCATCTCTGGTGATTCATTCTTTCCACTACATCCAGAGAGGTTAGTGCAGTATGTCCCCGAATATCAGGCTTGCAAACTACAGATTCTCTGGAGTCTTATGCTACTGTGCAGACATCCTTCATCTGCTCATTCTGGACCTTTGGGTCTGTTCTCCTTTGTTCCCAGAAGCCCATGAGTTGCTTTCTGTAACTTCTGTTCAGTAAAAATCATAGAATGATAGAATCATTTAGGTTGGAAAAGACCTCAAAGATCATCAAGTCCAACCATTAGCCTAGCACTGCCAAGTCTACTACTAAACTATGTCCCTAAGCACCACATCTACACATCTTTCAAATACCTGCAAGGATGGTGACTCAACTACTTCCCTGAACAGCATGTTCCTATGTCTCAAAACACTTTCAGTGAAGAATATCTTCCTAATATCCAACCTAAACCTCTCCTGACACAACTATTGTCAGGAGAGGCTATTGTCAGGCTATTTCCTCTTGTCCTATTGCTTGTTGCTTGGGAGAAGAGGCTGTCCTCACTCTGCTACAGCCTCCTTTGAGGTAGCTGTAGAGCATGATAAGGACTCTATTCGACCCGACCTTTTGCGCCTGGCTACCCAGCTAATTTTTTACCCGGCGAAGAATACATCCATCCAAGCCACGAGCAGTCAGTTTCTCCAGAAGAATACGATGGGAAATCAAATGACAAAGTCTTTACACCTTAGCTGGGGCAGACTTGAGATAAAGTTTATTATCCATGGCATCCTTATTTGAAATCTACAGCTACAAGTGAGTCCTATTCAGAGTTTCATAACTCCTTTTTTTCCTTTGCTGAGTTGTCGCTGAACAGCTTTGGGAATATACAGGTCAGTGGAATAGAGAGTCTGTTGAACAAAGGTTACTTAGGGACAATGTGTTCATTTAGACTTTGAAAGGGCCAATTATTTATGCAAAACAGTTCCCAATTGTATAGAGATTTCACCATTGTGCACTGTGGGATGGGTATTAGTAGGGGACTTTCATTCTGAGACACTGGCAAAAGAACTTCATAAAAATGATATCATATAAAGCTCTCTTCCTAAACTTACACTCCCAGTCATTTAGGCTCACTTCCACAGATTTTGTTATCAGAAGGGAAAATCCCATCTCCTGAAAAATGTGTTCAGGTCCTAGGAAAATCAATGTAAATAAGCACTTGTTTTTCCAGTTAAAAATATTTCTTAAATGAGCTGTTGTTGCTGAGGATATGAGATAATTTAACTTTATTACCTAACACGATATGGGTACTTAAACATAACTGTTTAATGCCATTTGTCGTTTGGCACTAGGATTTTATGTACATGCCTCCAGCTGCACTCCAAAAGGGTATGGGTCTCCCCTAGGTCCTGTGTCATATTTACAAACCCAACAGAATACTTCAGATATTCTAGAATGTTGCAAATGACATTTATGTTTAGACAAGCTGACTCTTTGGCACTTGCCACTTCTAGTTTATCTGTTGCTAGTATAATCCTGTAAGGGTTAATATTCATGAACCATTTGGAAAATAAAATGCCCAAAGTACAGTATATGTCACGCCATATTTAATACAAGAAATTTTCAATTAGCTGTTGTGCATTTTTGTGCTGTACTTAAACACTTTGATTGTGTAAGACACTTTAGGAGGAGGAACATGGAAAATATGACAAAATATGGCTAAAATCATAACACAAGCAAGGTATATTAAATGCTGAAATGTTTCCTAATGAAGAATCCCCCTTTCTAATAGTATATTGCTTTGCAATACTTTTGCCATACAAAATAATAATAACAATAACAACAACATTAATAATGTTAATAATAAGAATGAAGAAGAAGAAGAAGAAGAAGAAGAAGAAGAAGAAGAAGAAGAAGAAGAAGAAGAAGAAGAAGAAGAAGAAGAAGAAGAAGAAGAAGAAGAAGAAGAAGAAGAAGAAGGAGAAGAAGGAGAAGAAGGAGAAGAAGAAGAAGAAGAAGAAGAAGAAGAAGAAGAAGAAGAAGAAGAAGAAGAAGGAGAAGGAGAAGAAGAA